>NC_087440.1:37288630-37589185 GCF_036321535.1 Camelus dromedarius
CAACATGCTAATAGGCCATTTTCAGATGGTTTTCTATCTTTAAAACTCCCAGATCCTGTCTGTACTTCGTTGAGATTTTAAAAAGTGTTGGTTAATGCTCAACATTATCACATCAAGAAATGCAATCAAAACTACAGTGAGATACCACTTCACACCCACAAGCCTGCTTATAAAAAAAAAAAAAAAGACAGACAATAACAAATATTGGAACTGTTGTGGAGAACCTGGAACCCTTGTATGCTGCTGGTGGAATTGTAAAATGGTTCAGCTACTTTGGAAAACTGTTTGGCAGTTTCTTAAAAGGTTAAACATACAGTTACTGTACGACCCAGCAATTCCACTGTTAGGTATATACCCAGGAGAAGTGAAAACATACATCCACACAAAAACTTGTACGTGAATGTTAATAGTAGCATCATTTATAAAAGTCAAAAAACAGAAACAATCCAACTGCCCAAACAGTGGAAAAATAAAATCTGGTTTATCTATGCAATGGGATATTATTCAGCAATAAAAAAGAACAAAGTACTAATACATGCTACACCACGGATGAAATTTGAAACACCATGCTAAGCAAAAGACACTCTCCTTGACCAAATTTATTCAGGCTCCTCTAAGCCTTTTCTCAACTAGGCTTCATCTTAGGACCTTGTCCTTATAACCCAGTGTTAGACAGAATCCTGCTAAGTCATTTTAGCAAGAATTCCCACCCTCAATATCTGGTCCCCGTCAATATCTGATCAACTTTCTCATTCCTCTCCTTCCTCCATGTGGTTTTTGGTCACCCCGGCCTGACTTCAGGCAATCTTGTTAGTTCGGTTTAGTAAGAAACTCCTCTACCCTTGATGACTACTCTTAGTAATTTTCCATCCAAATTCTCCCCACCACCACCACAACCTTCTCCTCAGCCATAAATCCCCACTTGTCCCTGCTGTATTCAGAATTCAGCCCAGATCTATACTGAGGCCTTTTTCCCTCTATTGCAATAGTTCCTGAATCAAAGCTATTTTTACCGCTTTAACTACCGTCTCTGGTTTTCTTTAAGAGAAACCAGTCACAAAATATCATATATTGTATGATTCCACTTATATGAAATATCCAAAATAGGCAAATCTATAGAGACAGAAAGTCAATTAGTTATTGCCTAGGGATAGGGGACTTGGGGAGTAATGGAGAATCTACTAATGGGCAGAGTTCCTTTTAGGGGTGATGAAAATGTTCTACAATTGATTATGATGATGGTTGCATAAGTCTGAGAATATATTAAAAACCATTAAACTGTACACTTTAAAATGGGTGAATTATAAAGTATGTGAATCATGTCTTAATAAATCTGTTTTTTTTTTTAAAGCATTGGATTCTTGGATTCTTTGGTTATGAAAAAGGAGGAAAATTCCAATACTTTATGAGCAAGATTTTCAAGATTTTAAAAAATTAAAATAGGACAATATATTACATACACATTATGGTTCCAAAAAATACTAAGTAGTACAAATAATATATTCTACAGAGCGTAACAGTTTACAAAATATTTTCAGACCTTTGTCTGATTGTGACCACTATAACTACAAGTTCTGTTTTAGAGCACATACAATGGACCAGACAGTATACTGGGTGCTTTGCCACATGATTTTTTACAACACCCTGCCCCCCAAATTGGTAATGATTACTCCTACTTTACAAGTGAGATTACAGGTAAAACAAGGTAAGTGGCTTGCCCATAACTAATAAGTTGTAGAATCCAAGTTTAATACAACTTCTCATCTCTAAATCCTACGCTACACTCTCTGAATCGGTATTTTAGAGGTATGGGGTGGGGGAGTGCTGATATCAAAATTTAAAAAAAAGAAGCTAATCTCCATCTATTTACTGAAACTAGAAATGAGATCACACTTAGTACTGGGTCTGGCATAAAATAAGCATTCAATAAAAATCAGTCATCAGTTATCATCATCATCATTATTATTCTCCAAATTTAGTGATCTTTTTACCTCATTCATCCTTTCTGAACCTTTTTCTGGTTTTGGTACTAGTGATTACCCTCCTTCTTCCTAAAACTTTATTTCCCCTAGGGTTTCATGACATTATGCTTTCTTAGTTTTTTTTTTACCCTCTGACAGTTCTTCAATTTCTTAGATATGACTCCAAAAGCATGATCCATAAAGGAAAAAAATAATAAATTGGACTTTATCAAAATTATAGACATTTGTTCTCCAAAAGATACCATTAAGAAAATGAAAAGGTAGAGAAAATGCTTGCAAATCCTGTATTTCATAAAGGATATATAACCAGTATATGTGTGTGTGTATATATATATTGTAATTCAATAAGAAGATGAAAAAAAACAATTAATAAATGGGCAAATGACTTGAAATGACACTTCACCAGAGATGACACATGAATAGCTAATAAGTATATAAAAAGATGCTCAACATTATTTGTCATTAGTAAAACGCAAATTAAAACCACAGTAAAATAACATTACTCATGTGTTAGAATGGCTATTAAAAAGACAATAACAATTGTCAGCAAGGATGTGGAGAATGCTCCTTCATCGCTGGTGGGAATGTAAATCAGTACAGCTGCTTTGGAAAACAGTGTGATATTTTCTTACAAAGTTAAGCATAAACTTCAAGCATAATCACCCAGCAATTCCACTCCTACAAATCTACCCCCAGAGAAACAAATTCAAATGTCTACACAGAGACTTTTACATAAATGCAGCTTATTCAGAAAAGCCCCAAACTGGAGATGATCCAAATGTCCATCACTGATGACTGGATGAACACAATGTGAGATAGAACAGGATACTATTCAGCAACGTAATGGAGCAAATTACTGATACAGATACACAGATATAGACACAGATACAGACATATGCAATGACATGAATGAGCCTCAAAAACATTATACTGAGTGAAAGAAGCTGGACACAAGAGACCACATACCTCATTCCTATCATCCATTTATAGGAAAGTTGTAGAAAAGGCCAAAATAGAATCAGAAATCAGATGAGTGGTTGCCTGCAGCTGGAGGCAGGAGTGGGGACTGACTACCAATGGGCAAAAGGGCACTTCTTGAGATGATGGAAATGTTCTGAAACTAGATTATGTTGATGGTTCCACAACGGCATAAGTTTACTAAATATCAATTTGTACAGTCACAGTGGCTGAACTTTATAGTATATAAGTTATACCTCAATACAGCTGTTAAGTAATTTTTAAGAAGTTAGAATTTTTTACTGCTATATGAACATTTTAATTACTGAACTATTTTAGGGACTAAAGTGACCAGAAGACTTCATTACCTGAAGACAACTAGCAAAGACAGAGAATTGACTGTGATTTCATCCAAGGGCCAGAGAAGAACTAGCCCAGCAGAAAGTAACAGAAAGTATAGTCATATTTCAGAATGAGGGGAAAGAGAGAATGGGGCAGAAGCAGTATTTGAAGAGATAATGGCTGAGAACTTTCCAAGCCAGCAGAGGATTCAGGACCCGCGACCAACCCCAAAATACACCTTAGTAAAACTTCTAAGAACCAAAGACAAACAGAAAATCCTCTTTAAAAAAAACAGCCAGGTATATAAATTCAAAAAGAAGCAAAACTAAACTATGTTGTTTAGGGATGAATACCTACGAAGTGTATCTTTTTAAAAAGCAAGGAATTATTATTTAAAAATTTAAGATATCTGCTCTCTCCAGAGAGGAGGATGAGGGGATGTGATCAGGAAGAGAGAGACACAGGAACTTCTTTGCGTTGGTAGTGTTCAATTTCTTCAGCAGAATGGTGGTTACCTGAGTCATTGCCTTATAATTATTCATCAAGCTGTATACACATATTGTGTGTGCTTTTCTCTATATATTTTATATTGCACAATAAAGGGAAAAAATTAAGCAATGCTTTTGTAACTATGTTTTATAAGAGTTGTTTTTTTTTCTTTAGAGACTAATCACAAAAAGTACTGTCTGGGGAAATGTTTGTCACGTTGGTGGCTTTCTTAGCGTCATCACAGTGTTATTTTGACCTGTACAAGCTTTTTCCCATAACTTAGAAATATCTACTTTTGGTAGACAACACCAATGAAGAAACTTGACCAAAGACAGTATTTTCAAAATTAAGACAACAGTTGGTGAAAAAAATGACTACCAAATATAATTGCAGAACCAACAGAAATGTATGCTGTAGATAAAGGATAATATTTTGTGGTGAGTGGATGGGCAATTTTTTATCTTTTTTGGCACTGAAATCAGTTAATTTCAGTGCCTGCCTAAAAGCTATTTATTTTTTTAAATCAAAACAGATTTTTAATGCATAATACATTTTTGTTGTTATTTGAGCCTGCATAATTAGTCTCTGATTTTTTCTTTCTCAAACCAGCAGAAAACTGTTTTTGTATAATAAACCTTCAGGTTCTACATGTAAACATTCTATTTGAGCCGGTGCTACAGTGGATCACAGCATAGTTAGTGCCTTTTGTTGTTGGGTTTTGTTTTTTGTTTTTTGGTGGGGGGAGGTAATTAGGTTTATTTATTTTTCAGAGGGGGTACTGGGGATTGAACCCAGGACCTTACTCATGCTAAGCATGCCCTCTACCACTTGAGCTATCCCCTCCTCCCTAGTTAGTGCCTTTGAATTTTATCTCTGAATTGGATCTGGTTGCAAGCTAGCCCCCCATCCTTGAGGTCTGCCCAGTTCCGAGTTTGCCCAGTTCCTATGGCTTTGGTGATGAAGTCAAGCTTCTGATACTCAGTTTTGGTTGGGGCAGGCAGATAGAAGGTAGAAAATGATACCTCAGGAGCCATTGAACAGAATTATTAGGGTTGTCTTTATATCACAAGAGTAATTGGACCTGGAGAATTATCAAACACCTAGATTTCTTCTGTGAACTGAACATACATTGAAATGTCAAGAAATAAATAATCCGTGTTTTTTTCTCCTAGCTATGTATGAAAATTCAACTATAATTTGAGGGAGCAAACTATTATTACTCCTGCAATCCCACTCTCTCCTCAACAAGGAGAGTTGCTTTCACCGGGAAGAATATTCCCCAAGCATCCCCACCACTTGGTTAAATTTAATCTGCCTTCATTATGTGTATAATACTAAACTCTACTAAACTTCCTGGAATGTCCTCTTTGGTGCTCTGAGGAAAGATGTTTTACAGACAAAAGTTGGTCTTAAAAACAATAACACACCAGACTTATTAGTAGCGAGAGTTAGAGGAGACACCACAAATATTGTTCCAATGTTTCCCAAATGCAGATTCTCAGATCTGCCCCAGCTGGGGACTGATTTAGTGCCAGTTACATCAAAACCGTCCACTGTCCTATGATTATGATCTTCTAAATTTATGTTAAGAAGTTTCTTTTTCCTTTTATGAAAATGAGGTTGATAAGGGATTGTGATGTTTTTCATGGTCTTACTTAGTTCCCTTAAGTAGTTTTTGAAATATTATTGGTTTGTGAAATCTAAAAGTCTGGGAACCACACTTTCTACAAGACTTCTTCTTAATCCTATGGCTTTTTCATTGAATCACAGAATATTACAACCACCCAGGGCCAGCTGTCATTCTCTTTAACCGACTCTATTATATTCACTGTATTCAACCATCCTCTCTTTTCTAAAACTCCCCTTAATAAACAGGCTTCATTGGCACAAAAAAAGCAAAACAACCAAGAACCCAAAAGGCAGTTTTTCTCCTCTAATTGCTCCTCTATTACTTTCCTTGTTGGCAGTTATATTTCACCAAATGAAAAATTGTTAAGTGGGAGCATTTCTAAGGATACTTTTTCTCTGTCTCTCTCTCTCTGTCTCTCTATCCTTCTCTGTCTCTCTGTCTCTGTCTCTCTTCCCCACCCTCCCTCCTTCCCTCATCTCTCCATCCCTCCCCGCCTTCTCATTAAATTGTGGTCAGAATATTTACCACGAAATCTATCCTCTTAACACATTTTAAAGTGCACAATGTCTGCTCCTCTCTGTATTTCTACTCATTCCTTCTGGGAGCTGCTGTCTTCAGATTTTCATCACTACCTCTATGCTGATGACCTTCAACACTTTAGATCTGAGAGTTCCAACAATGTACAAATTTCCATCTTCCACAATGAACTCATTTTAGTCTCCACCAAACTAGCTTAACCTCACAAATTTCCAGTTTCCATCAAGCACTTTACTGGTAAACAAAAACTCACTGTTCTTTTATTCTTCCTTCTCTTTCACCTTCTAAATCCAACCACTCCTCAAGTCCATTTTTCAAAATTTCAACACAAGCTTTGGAGTAAAAAAGATCTAGATTTGATCGCAGGCTAAGGCAGTTAATAGCTATGAGAACATTGGACAAACTACTTACTGTTATGGACTAAATGTTTGCCCCCCCCCCAATTCATGTTGAAGCCCTGCAGTGTTTTGTTTTTAGTTACAAAATGTTTCAACCATATAGCAAACTCTAGAGAATAACAACAAACATCCTGATTATTAACTTGTTACGTTTGCTTCCAAAATTTTAAGGAAATAATACTTTGCAGATGCTGCTGAAGTCTTCTGTACCTCTCCCCAATCCCATTTCCATCCTCTTTTCCTAAAGGTATTTATTTAGATATGTGTCTTTATCATTAATGTTTTAATACTTTAATGACTCAAGTATCTGGAGATGATTCTTCTTGTGTTCTTAAAATGTGTATAAATGTTTATACCGCATTTACCCATCTGCAAATTGCTCTTTTTGACTCATTATTAGATTTTTATTATTATTATTATTATTTTTACTTTTTTTTATTGAGATATAGTCAGTTTAAAATGTTGTGTCCATTTCTGGTGTACAGCACAATGCTTCAGTTATCTAGGAACATATATATATTCCTATATATATTCCTTTTCATATTCTCTTTCACCATAATTTACAATAAGATATTGAATATAGTTCCCAGTATAAACTCTTTTATCTATTTTTTATATATTAGTTAGTATCTGGAAATCTCAAACTCCCAATTTATCCCTTCCCACTCCCTTCCCCCCTGGTAACCATAAGTTTGTCTTCTACATCTGTGAGTCTGTTTCTGTTTTGTAAATAAGTTTGTCTTTTTTTTTTTTTAGATTCCACATATAAGTGATATCATATGGTATTTTTCTTTCTCTTTCTGGCTTCACTTAGAATGACATTCTCCAGGAACATCCATATTGCTGCAAATGGCATTATTTTATTATTTTTGTGGCTGAGTAGTATTCCACTGTGTAAATATACCACCTCTTCTTTATCCAGTCATCTGTCGATGGACATTTAGGTTGTTTCCATGTCTCAGCTATTGTAAATCATGCCACTATGAACATTGGGGTGCATGTGTCTTTTTGAATTAAGGTTCCCTCTGGATATATGCCCAGGAGTGGGATTGCTGGATCATATGGTAAGTCTATTTTTAGTTTTTTGAAGATAATTATTGGATTTTGAGATCTATTCACACTGATAAATTGAATCTATTTAGTCATTTTACTGCTCCACAATGCTCCACTATATGACTATACAATAATGTGTTTATCTATTCCCATACTGATGAACATTTAAGTTGTTTCCAATTGTTTGCTGTCAAAGGCAATATTGCAATGAACATTCTTGAGAGTGTGAGGCAGTCTACTTCCAAAACAAATAAGCCCACACACAGAGTCTGTAATTTCTCAACAATGGTTCACACGTGTTCTCTAACTCTTACACTTGCAAATATTCTAATCAGGCCCTTAGGCTGGTTCATAATATTCCACAGCTGACATAGCATCAAGACCAGGACCCAGTTTCCCAGTCTCAGTATAGCTGCTTATTCCTTTTTTTTGACGTTCACCAAACTCTAAATATTAGTAATTACTATATCCCTCATTATCAGTACACTATAGCTAATATCCACCAACAACGTAAAAATGAGCACACTATATCTCAGTAAACATTTTTCTTCCCAGACCAAAGCTTTTTAATGTCTGATCAGCCATTATTGAATAAATATTGATTGAACTCAGCAGTGTCAGCCACCGTTCTGGGTACTGAGAATCAAGTGGTGGAACAGGATCTGCTCCCACAGAGCTTGAATTCCAAAAGGATAAGACAGGCAATAAATAAACAAATAAGTGAACATAAACTATATCAACAGGGACAAGTGCTATGACAAAAATTTAAATTGTAATATGAGAGAATATAATTAGAAAGGAGATCTTAAATGTTCTCACCACAAAAAACAAAGGGTGATTATGTGATGTGACAGAGGTGTTAGCTAATGCTAGGGTGGTAATCATTTTGCAATAGGTAAGTGTATTGAATCAATACATTGTATACCTTAAACTTAATCTTATATGTCAACTATATCCCAATAAAGCTGGAAAAAATAATTTTGCAATTTGTAAAAATAAACTTTAAAAAGATTTTTTTAAAGACTAAATGTTCTAGACCAGTGGTGTGCAACAGAACTTTTGCAATGATGGAACAGTTCTACAGATGCACTGTCTAACATGGTAGCCACTAGCCACACTTGAAATGTGGCTAGTTCCTCTGAAGAACTAAATTTTTAAGTATACTGAATTTTAATTAACGTACACTTAAATGTAAATAGCCACATGTAGCTAGTGGCTACCGAACTGGACAGGGTCGCTTGCCGAGGGTCACAATACTACTAAGCGGTAGAGATAAAATTTGAACACAGGGAATCCAGCATCAGAATTTATGTTCCTAACCACTACATCCTATTGCCTCTACTGGGATATTAGCTGGAAGGAGAGACCCTAAGAGGCTTTGCTTATTTGTCAGTTTGTAATAGAGCCTGTGTTTATGCTGATGGAAATTAGTCAGTGGAAAGTGAAAAGTTAGTGATGTAGCTGAGAGAGAATGCAGTAGGAGACATCTTGAAAAGATGAGAGGGAATGAAGCCCAGAACACAAGGAAGGAGTTGGCCTGTGACAGCCAGGCAGAGGGCGGGGGTAGCAACTGGCACTGTCGTGGTAGGTAGATTTGGAGAGAGGATAATCAAAGAGTTTCTGTTGATTGCTCTGACTTCTCAATGAAGTGAGGCAAGACTATCAGCTGGGACCAAAAAAAGGAGAGACAGCAATAGGAAGGAATAGGTTTGAGAAGACAGGGAGAGGTAGGATAGAGGTAACTTTGGAGAACGGTTAAGTGCAGAAAAATGTTAGATGGTACTGAGTGCTTATTTGAAACTTGTGGTCATGAACTTTAAGTGAAACCACTCAGTATAGTTATTTGTTTTTCTCCAGCAATTATACCTGATTGGGTACAGGCATAGAGAAAGCAATTATGTGGTAGAAGCCTAAAGAAGGGGAGAGGGACAAGGGAGTTAAGGGTGTTTGCAAGTGAGTGATGACTGCACATGAAATCCAAGTTGGGTGAGGAAGGAAATGAGAACATGAGAATGATTGACAGTGAAAATGTAGTAAAGACTGTAACTGCAGTCAAAACACAAATCAGAGTCGTTTGTTTTCTTTCATTTTTATGGAAACTGACAGGCTGATTCTAAAGTTTGTATGAAAGCACAAAGGGTCAGGAAGATCTAGTGTAGTCCTGAAAACCACGCTGGGGGACTTGCCAAAGCAGATAACAGGATTCATGTTAAAGATGTATAATTAAAGCGATATGGTATTGATCACAGAGACCAATGTAGAATTGGTCACAGCTTACAGGATAGAGAGCTCATGAATATATGGAAACCTGATTTAAGGCAGAGCTGACATTGTACATAGTGTTGAATGAGGCTGGTAAAATAGGTTATCCATATTAAGGAAATGATAATTGATCCTTAACTCACACCATGCTTATGGATTAATGGCTTCAATATGAAAATCAAACTATAGAGCTTTCAGAGAAAATAAATATATTTATGATCTCAGAGTAAAGAAGAATTTCTTTAAAAGGAAACAAAAAAAGCACAATCACAAAAGGAACCGACAAATTTGAATATATTAAAATTAATAACATCTGGTCAAACAACATGATAAAGAAAATGAAAAGATAAGCCACAAACTACGGAAAGGTATTTTCAACACATACTACCTAAAAAGGATTATAATCCAGAATACATGGCTACAAATCCACTGGAATCGATCCAATTAAGGAAAATAAGCAAACAACATAAATAGGTATTTTACAGAATAAAAAATATGAATTACTCAGAAACATAAAAAGATATTCAAATTCATTAGTATTTATGGTAGTCAGAGAAATGCAAATTAAAACCACAATAAAATATCACTTTGTAACTTAAGATCATCTTTGGACCCCCAAACTTCTCTACGGGTGCAGGCTGAGAAAACTATTTCATTGCAAACATGAGCCATTCTTATAAAAAAGGAAGGATGACAGAGTTCAGAGCCAAGAGCCATGTTAAATTATCCCCAGGGAGCAGGATGGACCCACTTAAAGAAACAGGTGACATGTGCTTCAGCTGGACTTCAGAATTAGACCAGTAACTACTATGTCCTTTTGCCAGGAGTGTTAATTTATGGTATAGTTATACAATCTTGTATCACCATAGTATCTTGGGTGTGCAGAGGGCAGACACACTTCTCTCTTTACCTCAAGTTCTTCATGTTAACAGACACTATACTCAAGGTGTGGTACCCAAAGAATTACATCTGTACCTGATTAGATGAGCAGATCCTGGACTTTGACCTAATGCTGAAATAAAAAGCTTTGTGGATCTTGGAAGAGAATGAATGTAACTTTGCATGTAGGATGTGAATTGCGGCAAGAATGGAGAAAATGAAGAGAGTCAAAGATGCCACCATCAATTCCTTCCCTACTCACATATGCGTGCTGTTTAAGTCAAAAGGTGGAGTCCAATTTCCTGCCCTTTGAATAGGGGCTGGCTTTAATGACTTGCCTTAACAGAATACAATGAAAACGAAGTTCCAGGACATCCAGGGATAAGTGATAAAAAGCCTCAGCCTCTGCTTTAGAATATGTGCTCTCAGTCTGTTCCTCTTAGAGCCCTCAACCACCATGTAAAACGTCCAGGCTACTCTTCTGAAATAGAGGCGTGTGGAGGAGCACTGAGGTTACCAGACACGCAAGTGACTATCCTGCCCAGTCAAGCCTACAGATGACTCAGACCCAGCCAGTATCTGACTACAACTGAGTGAGAGATCCCCAAGACAGAACAGCCCAGCTAAGGACAGTCAACTCTCAGAATCATAGAAAAAGTCATAAATTCTTGTTTTAAGCTGCCCCATTTTGGGATATTTTTTACACAGTAGCAGATAACCAGACAATATAGTTTTGAGCCTCTGCATCATCTTCATTCTCTTCCATGCATGCTCTAGTTTTTTTCATCTAAGTCAATGCCATAATGAAAATCTCTTTTTCTTTATAATCCTGCCTGCTTTCCAAAGAAGGTATATCCTGTTACTCTAGAGAGTTCCTAGTTTTGAAAAATGCCATGATGGATTTGGATACATAAACTTGGAGGTAGGCACCAGCAGTAGAGAGTAGGCTCAAGTTGAACTTCTCTGCTTTATAAAGGAATTTGAAATGCCTAGGGAAAATTGAGGAGAGGGGAAAAACAAGAGCCAGGAATGCTGGGCAACATATCAGAACGAATGCAGAGAAAGAAGTCTCAGAGGTGACCCAGAAGCAAAGAGATAATAAGACTCAGAAAAGTCTGATAGAAGGAATAAGTTGTTAAGTTTGGAGTATGCAATGTAAAACCTCTCCTCTGACTTATGAATCTTCAGTAAAATCTACATTGCTCACTTTCCGGGGTGAGTGGATTCTTTATCATCAGTGTGCAAGCATGATGGAACAGAAGAATGATGGGGCAGTCAGTATCTGGGTTACATTTTAGAAAAATGTGGACTACAACAGATATATAGCCCTCTAACCTGGCATTAAAAAAGTCTCTCAAACTAAAACTGATCCATTAATATGCATTTCGGGATATAGTTGTTCAATAATTTTAAGTTGTTAAACTTACTCTTTCTTATCTAGCCTGTTTCTCTCCATGTTACTTCAAAGAATAGCACAGGATACAGGTAAACATCTTGATGAAATCCACATGCTATATATATACATACCACTCCTCTTAACTGCCAGATTAGCAACCTGTTTAAAAAAAAAACTAATTCAATTCATTTGACATCGTATGTTCTTACAATCATGCATCTTCCTTGTGTGCTCAAGAAATCCATCCTTTCAATCCATCATTCTACAGTCTTGACAGGAAGTGACATTAACCCCATCAGTAGTTGCCTCTTAGAAGGTATTCGTTGCTGCCTGAAACCTGGAGTGCTTATTAATCCAGCCATAATTGGGAGAAAAATTTCCCTGAATCAGGGTACTACCTGACTTTCCCTGGTGACTCCTGTATATCCCTGTGTATTATTATACCAATGGTAATGTGTACAGATACATGGCATGAGTCTGAACCTTCAAGGTGTTGCCTCCCTCCAACTTATTGGCTACCTCTAAGGATTCTAAACCTTGGTTCTATATGAATAAGGCAGTATCCTAAAAGTAAATGCCCCTGGGAAATATCTAACCCTGAAGTCTCTAATTAGAGGTTTTGACAGATCCAGTGTCAAAGGCTAGCTACCTGTTAGTAGATCAGCCTTGCAAAGTTTTAAGAGGATCATAGTGCTCCATCAGCAATTTTTGTTTAAGAATAGAGAAGTGAAAAGCTACAATGGCAGGGACTGAGCCATTTGTTAGCAGAGTAGTAGGGTACAAGTTCAAATGTGCATTTGAGAAAGAAAGGGTGATGACTAAAGTTGCTGACCTAAGAAAAAGGAATTGGACTCTGAAATAAAGCTGCAAAGGCAGAACTGGGGCAAGTGTCTGGGCATGATGTCTGGACATGATGACAGATTTAGAAATTCAAATGAAAAGTGAATAAAGAAGTTTTAAAAAGCTGGCATTAAGGCTAGGAATGTCCCTGCATGTCTGGAACTTCCTTCCTGTCAATACACAGACCTTAGTGATCCTTTCCCTTACATCTCTTATTACTTTCTAAAGATAAACTATTTCAAACAGTTTGGCTCTGTGAGTGGTAAGATGAATAAACAAGCTTTCCAAGCTTTCCAGATTTAACGAAGGTATAGAGACTGTGGGGAGTGAATCACCACTTTGAAAAATGAAGATATTCCCATCGGTATAAAAAAATGTGTTCTAAGAGGGATGCTCTGTAACCGGAGAATAACTGAATGTGTTTTAGGTGCTGATCAGACATCACAGGGTGGCTCATTTATGTCCATTCCCAGCCTCCCTGACTCCTTGCCTACCTCTTCTATAGAGGAGGATGTACAGGTCAGAGAATCTCTTTCCAACCTTACCTTGCAGCAAGTGTGTTTGTGTGTGTGTGTGTGTGTGTGTGTGCACGCGCATGTGTGTGAGTGCCCACTGTAAACTAAAACCTGGAACATTCCTTGTTATTTAAGTTGTTAGACAAAGGACAAGAGCTGAAATAGATTCTTACTGTAAACTCTGTAATGCACTCCACAAGCACTCATTAAACTCTTTTAAACCATTACTACATATCAGATACTATGGTAGTTGTTGGAGCCAGAATGATGAGCAAGACAAAGTCCCAGCCCCCAAGGAACTCATAGTTTATTCTGAAAATCAGAATTGTGAATGTTAGGATAAAAGCAATAAGAGGAGTGTATTCCAGAGTTCTGTGCTGGAAAGAAGGAACCTTCACAAAGATGGTGACAGCTAAGCTGACTCTTAAAAAAGGAATTAAAGTTCACCAGAGGGACAAGAAAGGGTATGGCTTTGGAAAACACCATGGTCACGATGAAATCATTTTCAGTTTTTCCTACTTACTAATTTTTACAGACCAGACCAATATAACCCAGTATTTCATCACTCATCAATCATTTCCCACACTACTGCTGCAGTTACTTTAATCTAAAGAAACGTGTATGTATTGCTTTCTCCAAAGACAATGCTGCAGTTTGGCCTTCACATATTAAGACAAAATTGGGATAGCTGCCATTGACCTCAGGTTCCTTTGCTCAGGCATGGTTCAAGTCACTGACAGAAAAATCATTGGCTAATGAAGAATAAATGTAGAAATGTTCTATCACTCCTTTTTTATTCCATTGACTCTGAAAAATTATATAACCGGCCTGGAGCTATGTTTAGACAACCATAATGCATCCTACACAGAAAAGTTAGAATCCCCATTGATCAAAATGACATTTTCCTATAATGGAAAGAAAATGCAAACAGGCTAGGTACCCAACAATTTGGTTTAGTAAATTATGGTGCATCAACATGACAGAAAATTATTCATCCTCTAAAAATGGTAATTAAAATGATTATATGTGGTATGTGGGAAAAGAAAATGCAAAATAGTTTATACACACGATTGCATTAAAATGCATCTGCTTGTGAAATGTTACTTGGAAATAACATAAAAAATTAAAATCAGTAATTGCAGTGGGGAAATTTCTGGCATGTTTTTCTTTTCAAATTTTTCTTTAATGCTATCAATGGGTCATCTTTCAATTTTTTAAAGTTTGGTGTTTTTAAAGCATACTCCAAGTGTGATGTGACTAGTCGTTGAATTTGGTAAGTCTGCCATCTTTGTACTTCAAACACTGTTACAATTAACACAGCCCAAGACAGGAGCTGTTTCATGCTGCCTTCACTGAACTTAGTGAGAGCAACAGAAACATCTTATCTTACAATTTGTGATCAAAACATTTTTAATATAGAACCTTTCCTTTAACTCTACTAAATTTTTCTTTGTTAGAATAGAGCCATCATTACTTCTTCCTCTTCTTCCTCTTTTTCTTTTATTTAATAAAGTTTTCTTTTTCAAGATGCACAGCTGGTGCAGCCTGTTCAGGCATCTTCCCCAGCAGCTGGGGCATCTTCCCCCTGGTGGCTGTGTGCTTTGAAACCGGTTTACTAAGTCATTCACTAGAGAGCTCCTGAAGGGCTGCCCTGGCCAGAAAATTGTAAATCTTCTGTCTGTCAGAGATGTGTGTGAGGCTATGCATTTATGGTTGGCAACTTTCTTACAGAGTTTGCCATGTCTCTTTGTCAAACAAGACTAGCTTATTGAGCTTGTCCCGAACTCTGCCTTTGGACAACTTCTTCTCTTTGGTCTTGCCCCCAGATTTGTTCACTGGATATTTGTTTTTCTTTGCTGACTTTGCAGCATCTTTCTTTTTCTTCTTGTCCTTGGGCAGAATAGTGGAGTTTGAAGAGCAGCTGTTACCACTGCAGCCTCGCTAAGACGTCAGGCAAAAAGCCCATCACTTCTGTCTGTTGGCAAATTCTTGGCTCTTGGAAAAAGAATAGTGTAATAATTAAGAGTATGGCCAGTCTTCTTCCTTCTGCTTACATTCTCTTGGAACAAGTTACTTACCCTCTCTATACTTCACTTTCTTGTCAGTAAAATAAGATGATAATAATTGTGATAATATTTCCAATTGAATATTGAATTCTTTTTTAATTGAAATATGGTCAGTTTACAATGTTTCAGGTGTACAGCAAAGAGATTCAGTTATATATGTGTATATATATTCTTTTTCAAATTATTTTCCATTATAGGTTATTACAAGATACTGAATATAACTCCCTGTGCTATACAGTAGGTCCTTGTTGTCTACCTATTTTATACACAGTAATATGTATATGTTAATCCCAAATTCCTAATTTATCCCTCTCACTGACCTATTTTCCCCTTTGGTAACCATGAGTTCGTTTTCTATGTCTGTGAGTCTATTTCTGTTTTGTAAATAAATTCATTTGTATCATTTTTCTCTTTAGATTCCACATACAAGTGATATCATATGACATTTGTCTTTCTCTGACTGACTGACTTCACTTCGTACAATAATCTCTAGGTCCATCCATGTTGGTGCAAATGGCATTATTTCATTCTGTTTTTGTGGCTGAGAAGTATTCCATATATATATATGACCACAACTTCTTTATCCATTCATCTGCCATTAGACATTTAGGTTGCTTCCATGTCTTGGCTACTGTAAAGAGTGCTGCTACAAACATTGAGGTGCATATATCTTTTCTAATTACAGAGTTTCCATCATCTGGAAAAGATAACTATTGAATTCTAATGGTGATAAAAATTCATGAGGTTGTTGTAAAGATCCAGTGGGATGATCTATGCAAAGTTTGGCCCATGTGCTCAATAACCGGTAGCTATTTATTGTCCTTACACCTGCACAAGTATCCTTACACTGACTCACGGTGGGGAGCGACTCTTCCTAACACCATTCATGCTGTTCTGGGCCACTCTCTAAACTTCTCTCGGCATATGCCCTCCTTTTCATCTTTTATTCACATCCTTTTAAAATCCGAGTTTACCAGAGAGCTCTCTAGAAGTGATACCTTCTCCTTTTCCTTGTTTTTTAACTGGATCATTTGTGATTACAAAGTCAGAATTATATGGTGTAAAGAATCCTGTCCTGTTTGAACCCCATTTTCTTTGAAGGGTCTCACATCACAGAATCATGCCCACCTTTTGTGTGAACTTTTCCAAACCTGTATTCCTGCATGCTAAAATTCATATGGAGTGATTCTGGCCTTCATCCTCTCTAGCTATCTTTAACCAAGGTGATACTATATAGTTTTTAATTCTTCTAGATTACAAAAAAGAGAGAAATACACAGTATAAAACAGAGTATAAAAATAAAAATCCAGTTATCCTACTTCTCACAGAAGCAAACATTATGTGTTTGCATATTCTTTGGAAATACTCTGTGCTTTTCAAGCACATTTATATTTGTAAACATATACATGTGCACATAATCACATTTTAACCCAAACTGGGTCATGCCATACACACTTCCCTGCAAGTTGCCTTTTACTTAGCAATATACCTTGAAAAATTATTTCATATCAGCACAAATAACACTCCATTTTTGTTTACAATTGTTTGGATAAATTTCTAATTTTCCATTGTTTGAATAAATCCTAATACGTTTTACCAGTTCCATATTGATGTTCCTTTGGGATATTTCTATTCTTGTGTTATTGCAAACATGCTAGAATAAATGCCTTTAACCTATTATATACATATTTATATAGTATATAAATAATCATACAGCATAAATTATCTTATAGTCTCCCTTTTCCACATATCATACATTTCAGAAGTTTTAGAAAATTATTTTTAGTTTTGCTGTTATAGATAAAGCAAAACAGATATCATCCTTAAGTCATATGTAATGAGAACTGTCATTTTCATTAATTATGATTCTAACCTTTGTGGATACAGGATATATTTACATTTTCTAAACCAAGCTTTCAGCAGATTACAGAATTCTGCAGAGCCAATGAAATGAGAAAAAACTGATATAAATATTTCTTCTCCTCAGCAAAGTATTTCTGTCAGTGAAAAGTTCCATATTTAGAGCTGTCAAACAAAGAAACTTCAGGTCAACATCTCTGTTATAGCAAATGTGCAAGTAATGTTTGTTAAAGCCCTGGAAATGTAAAAGCTGATTCAAAGAAAATACACATTAATTGAAAAATACAGTCAAACTGTGCCCCAAACATGTTGCACATAGTACCTGTCTCCCTCAAGTTCCTCATCACCTTGTTCATTACCAGTAAATTTTATCTTATGGTCAAAATTTGATCAAGAGCATTAATTTTTCTATTTGTATCCTTAACATCCTGAGAGGTAAGTCAAGAATTATTCTCTGCACTGCTTTTAGCCAAACAGGCCTCTGGGAAAAGTGCAGTTCCATCAGTATCCTTTTCACCAACATTCTGTAAGAATTGACTGTCAGATCCTGGATTGACACCAGTAAACTAGAAGCCCGGGAAATTTAAAATAAGGGTGGCCCTGACTGTGTAGTGTCATTAGTTCATTCTTCTTCTGATTAATCAGCTTAACCACTTGAATCTGATTTGTTTAGTGTCTCTAGGTTGTAATGCAAGTAATGAAATGAAAAATGGATTTCCAGTTCTGTAACCAGCTTCGCTACTCCTTAATACCTTAAGACATAGAAGAGGAGCTTCTAGAGCAGAAAATCAAAGGCTTCTTTGGCTCTTCCTGGACCACAGATCTTACATTCTGTAGCACTTCGGAGATAACTGCTGCTGCCAACAGAACTTACCATAAACCAGAGAAGCATTTCTTACTGTAAAGAGTCTCACTTATTCCCCCCTAAGTGTACAATGTCACTGCACTAAATCATCCCTCACACAGAATCCAGTGTAAGAGACTATACAATTCATTCATTAACTCAACAAAAAAGTGTAAGTATCCAATCAATCTGACTTTGTCCCAGGTTCTAAGATGGTGGTATGAAAAAAAGGGACAAAAATTAATACCCTCCTGGAGCTCACATTCTACTGAGGTGCAATAAGTTAATAAACAAAATGCATAAAATATCAAATATATTGGACGGTAAGAAGTGCTACAGAAAAAAATGAATTACACTTTAAAAATTAAAATGGAAAATCCAAACAAGATGGATAGATTGTGTCAATGTCAACATCCTGGTTGTGATATTATACTATAGTTTAGCAACATATTACCTTTAGGGGAAACTGGGTAAAAGGTATAGGGGGGGGTCTCTTTGTTTTATTTCTTACCAGTGTGTGAATCTAGTTATCCCAATAAAATTTTTCATTAAAAAATTTTAAATGGAAGGTCCACTTTTAAATAGAGTGATCAGACAAGGGTTTACTAAAAAGACAACACAGAGTAAAGGCTTGAAATTGGTAGAAAGAGCAAGACATCGCAATATGGGGTCAGAGTGCTCCAGACAGAGAGACCAGCGGAACCAGACAGAGCTGGCCAGCAGGGTTCAAGAAATGGCTGTCTATGAGGGGAGTGGCCAGAAAGTAGTGAAAGGGAAGAGCAGAATGAGGGGAGAGGTCACTGTGGCTTTTACTCTGAATGAGAGGGGAAGGTTCTGGGCAGAGAAGCAGCAGAATCTGGCTTGGTTTTAAGAGATTCATTCTGGCCTCTGCATTACTATTAGATAGTAGAAATCAACAGATAAATTGCAGAATCAAAACATGCCTGGCATTCTGCTAAATCCCTCAGATGCCAAGGTAAAATGCTTTTGTCCACTCATTCTGAAGGAATTCATTGATTCAGTGAGCTTTCTCATATTCATAAGAAATATTTTGATAGAAGTTTCCCCAGCAGTTCTGTAGAAAACTACAAAATAAATCAGTGTCTGACCTCTGTGCATGAACCCTCCCATGAAGCTTTGCTTAAATTTTTTATACCATCAATATTCAGATTCTATAGGAGAGTAGCTCCAAGAAGTTACAATGGGCAAATGTTCCACTGAAAAACTAGTATGTTTCTTCTATTCCCAGAAACACTTCCCTTTTATTTTTAAGGGGGGGAATTAATTAGGTTTACTTATTTATTTATTTACATTTTAGAGGAGGTACAGGGATTGAAACCAGGACCTCGTGCATGCAAAGCATGTACTCTACCACATGAGCTATATCCTCCCCCAGAAATACTTTTAATAATATTTTCTTTTTTTTTTTTTTTTTTTTTTTGCTTTTCATGTTGTAATAGTACCTCCTGAATTTGACAACTAGAGAATCATCTATGGTCTTTAGGCATTAGGTATTATATAAAATAAAGAAATAAAGAGAGTCTTTTCCTTTGAGACTGATAACTTAAAATTTAAAAAGAAAGTGGTAATCGATACTTTAAAGATTCTGCAAGAGGTTGGTCTGCACCAGTAGTTGTTCTTCAAGATTGGGGGCATCTTGAAATTACTGAAAACAAAAGGATATAAAAGGTGGCTTATACAAGATTCTAGCAACTAGAAATCTCAACTGGGACTTCTATAAGCCGAAAGTACAATGATAATTCATGTCTGTGACAGTTGCTATGAGGAACTGCAATCCTGAAACACCTTCTGAGTCACGTAAGAAAAACTGTATTCAATACAGCATTTTGAATATGTTATTAATTCTGCAGGTTCTAGGTTTTCAAATCGTGTGTGGCATGTTTGATGATAAGCTATAACCAGAATACGTTACTACTCAGAACTTCCTACTATCCCTCATCTTGCTGGTTTACTGTATAAAATTTCAGAGGCAGAATTTCTAGACTCAGGATGTAAAATCTAGTCATTGACTATGTGTACTGAAAACTTCTTAAAACTCATCATTCTAGAGGCAATCATTGAATTTCTGTAAGGAACTTTAGAGATTATCTAATCTAATTCAACAAACCCACATATTATATATGTGAAAATCAATGCCAAAAAAGGTTAATAGATGTAATTACCAGTAGATACCCCAAAAGAGCAGTTTTTTGCCAAACTGAGGAAAGAAATGGTAGAAGGCAAAGCAACTAAGGCTCCAGAAACCTGCAGGACAGGGGCTCAGAGAAAAGAGAGCAGAATAGAGAAGGAGTGCAGACATTTAAATAGGATCCCTTGAGTTTGGGGCCAAATAGTAACTGTACATGGACAGGGTGAGACCTTCCAAGGCTGGGCTGAGACAAAACACCAAGGAAAGAACAACTCGTGGGAAAAGGACCATGACTTGGAGCCGAACAAATGCTGGAGCTCACACAGGGTTAGGAGAGTCTCTAGTTACGATCAGCCAGAGAGCTGAGCCCTCAAGAAAGGATCAGTGCCCTTATTAGTGCCCTTGTAAGAAGAGGAGACAACATAGCTTCTCTGCCATGTGAGGATACAGAGAGAAGGTGGCCATCTACAAGCCAGAAAGAGGGCCCGCACCAAGAACTGAATCTTGATCGTGGACTTCCCAGTCTCTAACTGTGAGAAATGAATGTCTGTTGTTTGAGCCACCCAGTCTATGGCATTTTGTTATCGCAGCCCAAGCTGACTAAGACGGCTCTCTGCCCACTTCTTCCATCTCCTCCACAGCCTCAGCCTCCTTGACTTCACGTTGAGATGTAGAGCTCCACACACAGTGGCCTCCCTCCTGCCCCCATATTCACCAGGCCCCTTCCAACCAACTCAGGGCCTTTGTACACACTGTCCTCTTTGTTAGGAAAGTCCCTTCCTCTTTCTCAGCAGCTTAAATACATATACTTCTTTCACATCTTAAGTCAGTCATCACTTCTTCAGGGATCCCTTCTCCTATTTATCTGACTAGGTCAAATCCCCCTGTTATATAACACTTCCTTAATACTATGTTATTCTCATGAATACTAACCACTGTAGCAATTTATATCAAACTTTTTTTACTTGGTGTTTGCCCTTTATACCAGACTGTGAGCTCCTGGAGGATACACTAAAAGCCCTGAGTAAGTTCCTTCCCCAAATAAATGATTTTATAAATTGTTTGCAACAAATTTTTCTAATGGTCGATAAGTATTTGTTGAAAGAATGAATCGCCCCATGCCCACTGCTTCACCTATAAATAGCTGCCTACCCTGCTTACCACATAGGGGTTATAAACATATAACAAATAATTGAAGTATTTGAGATTAAAACTTTAAATGTCATCTGTATTAGTTTGGGTAGGCTAAACAAACTGCTGAATCAACTGGATGCAAACATGTAGTGGCTTGAATACACCAGAAGGTTATTTCTTGTTTATATAATAGTTTAGAACAGATGTTCAGGTCAGCAGGTAGCTCTTCTCCATGCATTGATTTAGGAATCAAAGCTTCTTCCATCCTGTGGCATCCCTGTGGTCTTGTTATCATCTGCATTCAGCCAATAAAAGAGAATGGAAGAAGAATTCCTATAATTCTCCAAAAGCCCTGGTCCAGAAGTGGCACACATCACTTCAATTCATCAGGTAACTGACTATAATGCCATTATAGTGGGAGAAGGAAAGAATGAATTTTGCAGGCAGCAAATGGTCTCTGCTACTACCATCCAAACTCCACGTCCCTTATTGTTTTAGCTTTGCTGTGCCTTTTGAACGGGTGGAAAATACAAGTAGTAACAACACTCTGGGCTAAAATTAGAGGAGACCAAATGGCAATAATAACCCCCTCTTTTCA
Organism: Camelus dromedarius; assembly: GCF_036321535.1. Taxonomy (NCBI): domain Eukaryota; kingdom Metazoa; phylum Chordata; class Mammalia; order Artiodactyla; family Camelidae; genus Camelus; species Camelus dromedarius. The sequence continues at coordinate 37,310,562 of NC_087440.1, forward strand.
TTTCCTATTGGCAATGGCACTCCAGGTTTGCTCCACAATAATTTGGTTGTGGAAGTTAAGTCTTTTCTCATTCTAGGTATTCCAAAGTAAGAAAAGGAAAAGGAAACTGAGGAAAACATACCTAGGGTACTATTTATTCACAGGTAATTCACAAAATCTCTTCCAGTGACATTTTAATGTTATTAGGGCTAAGAGCTGGCTTCCTCTTCCAACATAATTAGGTCTTAATTCTTTATATGCTGGATCTCATCTGTTTGACCCTTCAGGTCTCTCCTCCACCGTTTTCTGTGCCTCAAGAGGCTGACCGTATAGACTAAATCAAGTGCCTCCCCTACCCTCCAGCACCCTTTAGGGTGTAGCCAAAGAAAATCAGCAACAGGGGATCAAAGAAAGAAGGGTCACCATGGACTGGCTACATCCATAGCTCATCCAAAGACCACAGGAAGGAAGTCCCTTCCACGTAGCTCTCCCACAACAAGTGCTGGGAATAATTTCCTTCCCTGCCCCTTTAGAACCAGAGGAGGTATCTCGTTGGTGGCCAGCCCCAGGGTATTCCAATACCACTTGAGATTTCTCTAGATTCTATCCACACTTTGCAAATCATTTCTTCATTAAAATCTCCTCAAATTACTCATCTGTTTTCTGCTGGGGCCATGATTTCTCGAAGTGGTTCCACAGAATCCTAATTCTAATGTTAAAATATACATTAGGTAAAATAAAAATTTAATTCAGCTATTAAAAATTTTGTAAACAGTAGATGAAACAAAAAATTACATGCTGCATTTCTGAGACCTGTTTTGATCATATAACTTCTCCCTTGCTTTGAGAGCATTTGGGGAAACTGGTATTCTACAGAATATATCTAGGAAATTCTGGTTTATACCAATAGAAATAAGACAACAAGGCCACATTTAACTCTATACAATTTCTAAGAAGCTCTAATTGTTTACATTTGGCTTCAAAATATGGCCAGTCACTCACTTGATGATGGCACAGCACACACACACACACACACACACACACACACACACACACACACACAGTGTCATCCTCCCACAAACATGCACATATTCTGTGCACCTGCCCTGAGTCCACTGCTAAGATCCCAGGATCCACCTCTCTGACTTCAAAATCATCATGCAGGTCACTGGACATAGTCCACCAAGGAAGTCTGTCCTCAGAGATATGCAGCCTTCAACCACTACAGCCTGCAAGAGACCCACTGTATTAGGGGAAAACAAATAAACTGTAGATAAATTTTATCACAAAGAGCACGGAAACTACACAATTGTTGGAATCATCTCATTTCATGAACTGTACTGTACATGTGATACCTTTATAAAGAAATTACTAATTTTCAGAGGCGAGGGGGGTTTGGAAGGGATAGACTGGGAGTTTGGGATTTGTAGATACTGACATATATATATATAGAATAGATAAACAAGTTTATACTGTATAGCACAGGGAAATATATACAAGATCTTGTAGTAGCTTACAGTGAAAAAGAATATGAAAATGAATATACGTATATTCATGTATGACTGAAAAATTGTGCTGTACATCAGAAATTGACACGATATTGTGAACTGGCTATAACTCAATTTAAAAAAACTAAATGAATTTTTTTAAAAAGAAATTACTAATTTTTAAATTGAGGATTTCAGAAACATTGACCTTGGAAAAACCCTGAAAGATGAGCTGTCTCACCTTCAAGACTACACCTGACTCATCCCAGATTGTCAATAGCCTAATTTTTAAAAAATGTAACCCTTCAAGCAGACCACGCTGCCCTTTCCCTTCTTTGTTCTCCCTGATTATATCCTTGATAGCACCTGCCATATTGCATCACAATTGTTACTTTAATCTTCTGCCTCTTAAAGCACAGTGTAGGCTTTGAGGGAAGAAAACAAGCCTTATTTTCAAAGCCTTCACACTTGACACAGTTTGTGCTTAACTGACATTTTTGAGCAAATGGAAAAATATTGGCTGAATGAATAAATGTGTCCTCGATAAACTATTTCACTATCAATCCTGTCATAAAGTGTTTCTTCATACCAACTTGAACGCCTTCTTGTGATTAGAAGAATTCCTAAAAGATACTAGAGGCTTCCCTGCTCTACGCTGAAGTACAACTTAAAAAATAAGACATTCTTGGCTTTTGTTCATTGTATTCATTTTTAATCTTCAGAGAAGAAAACTATACAACCATTCTTCTTGCCAATGTATTTCAATTTCACAAACTGTTAGGGTTAGAAAAATTCCTCCTTCTCACTACAGGGCTGGGCAAGCTGAGTAAATGAGTGAAGCATGGTGTTTGGTGGAAGGCCTAAAACTAAGGCCCAGCATTATGAGTGGCCTTGACCTCTGGTGAAATCAGGAGGGCTCCAAATGGCCTACCCAGAAGTTCTCCTCCCAACTCTGCCCCATGGGTAAGGTCTCCTAGCCAGCAACCTTCCTTATCAAGCCCACCAGGTACAGATCCTGCTTATTCCTGAGTAGCAGGTTTCAGTTTCCTGCCAGCCTGCAGAATTATTCAAACAAGCTAATTATACCTTCCCACGGGAACCAGGGGTGGCCTCATCCTTTTGACACTTAAAAGCCTGCTTGTGTACTCTGTTCCTGAGTGCAACCGTCATGTGGCCTTGCATGGCATGCAGTGGACTCCTCGCCCCAGGCTGACTGTATGTGTGATTAATAAACTGCGGTCATCTCATCTGTCCAGTGTCAGGTGTCCTGTGTTCCCATATTCCTAGGGTGGGAATCCCTTCCTCAACAATGGGGCGAATATGAGGCTACAAAAACAGGTTATAGACCTGGTACAGGAAAAACATCTGGAGAAAGAACAGTACCTGGCTTTAGTGCCATAGAGCTAGGGGGCTGGGGGACGTGGAGGACAGGGCAGGACATGCTCCAACTTAAGTAGGCAGCTGCTAGTCAGTACCAGTCTATTGTTGACAGGCAGGAATGAGGACCCAGAATTGCCAAATTTTCAAGTTTTTGAAAATTTTACGTCCAAATCTCCCACCTTTTAAAGGTCTTTTTTTCACTCAAATAAAACCCATCTGGAGAGGTTTCGCGGTTTTGTGAGGTGCCAGGTTGTAACTTCTGTCCTAGAATTTAAGTCTAGTCCCCAGTACAGCACTGACACAACATTCTACCATACGCTTTTTACTATTGTGTGCTTTTCCTTCTAATATGTCCTACTAACATTGCTGATTCAAGTTAGGTGTACCATACCCTTAAAATTCAAAATTTTAGCCATATTTGTGTAAGTCCTCATTATATAGTGGAGTATTGTTTTCCCTCCCAGCAACAATTAACTGCACTGAATTGTATTCTGACCACATTTCGCACTCCTTCAATTACTAAGTCCATGTTGGATTCTAATAATAGTTTCCAGGTACTTCCCAACCGATTCAGCTTATGCTGTTCTCTCCACTAAATCATTGCAAACATGAATAAAAATACCAAGGATCACAACTTTAAAATAAGACCTCTAAATCACTTGTTATGTTCCTCCCAGACTGACATAATACAAATAACTTTCTTAATTACTTCCAGGAAATGTAATAGAGCATTTTTTTTTTTTTACAAATGTCACTTTTCAAAGACTGGTAAACAGTAGTTTCAGAAGAATTAATAGAGTTACTATGAGGAAAATCAACAGTAGTTTTTAACCATGCCACAACAGTTTAATGTGATTGATGTTTTTAAAAGCATATTTAAAAGAAACACTTTTGGTCCACAAATGACAAATGCTGGAGAGGCTGTGGAGAAAAGGGAACCCTCCTACACTGCTGATGGGAATGCAGTTTGGTGCAGCCACTGTGGAAAACAGTATGGAGATTCCTCAAAAGACTAGGAATAGACTTAACCATATGACCCAGGAATCCCACTCCTGGGCATATATCCAGAAGGAACTCTCCTTCAAAAAGACACCTGCACCCCAATGTTCACAGCAGCACTATTTGTAATAGCCAAGACAATGGAAACAGCCTAAATACCCATCAACAGATGACTGGATAAAGAAGATGTGGTATATTTATATGATGGAATACTATTCAGCCATAAAAATGACACTGTAATGCCATTTGCAGCAATATGGATTTTCCTGGAGAATGTCTTTCTGAGTGAAGTAAGCCAGAAAGAGAAAGAAAAATACCATATGAGATCACTCATATGTGGAATCTAAAAAAAAAAACAAAACATAAATACAAAACAGAAACAGACTCATAGACACAGAATACAAACTTGTGGTTGCCAAGTTGGGGAGGTGGGAAGGGACAGACTGAGAGTTCAAAATTTATAGATACTGACAGGCATATGTAGAATAGATAAACAAGATTATATGGTATAGCACAGGGAAATATATACAAGATCTTGTGGTAGTTCACAGAAAAAAAAATGTGACAATGAATATATGTTCACATATACCTGAAAAATTGTGCTCTACACTGGAATTTGATACAACATTGTAAAATGACTATAACTCAATAAAAAAAAGTTTAAAAAATAAATAAATAAAAGTAACACTTTTGAAGCATAGTCATCCATTTATTCATTCAACAAACATTTGTTGAGCAGCTACTATGTGCCAGTCACTGAGACACTAGGAATATATTAGTGAATAAAACAGAATAAAATTTCTATTCCCATGGAGTTCAAATTTCATTGTTCAGGTAGAATATAAAATCGACTGTACCTGTTGATTACAGCTAGGTAAAACTATGTAAGCTGATGGACAGAATCAGAAGGGAATACACAAAAATTAAAATAGTATGTGGATATATTAGAGAATGTACTGATTATTTCTTTCTCTATTCAACATAAAATCCATAAATTTAAGGGGAGTGTATGGCTCAGTGGTAGAGTGCCTGCTTAGTATTCACAAGTACCTCTAGGCTCAATTTCTGGTACCTCCATTTAAAATAAATAAATAAATAAATAAACTGAATTATCTCCCCCCCCACACAAAAAAACCCTATAAATTCATAATAAAACAAATCAAAATAAAAATAAATAACTTATTGGTCACTTATGAAGATTGATAATGTACCAACTCATCCCGAAAATTGATAAATAAATAGAATGACCATTGTTTTAGTCTGTTTGGGCTCCTATAATGAAACACCACAGCCCAGATAGATTATAAACAACAGAAATTTATTTATTGTAGTTCTGGAGGCTGGAAGACCAACAAGGAGTATAAATAAAACCAGATGTGACACCCATCTTTAACATCACTATGAAATAGAGAATACCATGAATTTTAAATCACCTGAAAGAAAAGAAATAAAACTTAAATTCCAACATAGTTCCCATCATCAATGCAAACCTATGGATGTAGAGAGCAGTGGCACAGGAACCTTAACCCACTCTGTAAAGAAGAGGAGAAGATAGTTAAGGACTTAAAACACAAAGAAAATTACTTCAGGAAAAGAAAATCAAACATAAGCACCAAAATACTGAACACAGGTCCAAGAGTTGGGAGTACATGGAACCTAATATAGGAAAGGAGATTGAAAGTGAATAGAACCAGAAGAGGCAGAAGAGGAAATGTTATTTATGGGAGAGAAAGCAATAAATAAGGAAGAGGTGAGGACCCTTGGAAGGTGGCAGTGATATCACCACCAATATCATCATCTACTAGGGAAAAAAATGCATTTCACTAAAACAAGAGAAAAGGATGCTCATGAACCAGAAACTGTCCAGGAAATGCCTCTGAATACCAAGCAAAATCAAACAAATTCCATAAAAAGCTATTTTAAGGAAGAAAATAAAACAGGTAAATCAAAACATTTCAATTGGAGAAGATTTTCCTAAAAATGCCAACCAAAACGTAATAGACTCAGATTTTTAAAATGCAAAGCAAACATTTGGAAATAGTAAAAAGTCTAGAATCAAAAATCTAAACAAACAAACAAACAAACAAACAAAAAACAATAGAAATAGACCCAGAAAGATCTATGCAAAAGAAGAAATGCAATGAGAGCAGATTGGACTGAAAAAAAAGACGAAATTATCTCATAAATAAATAATAAATTACAAGGTGTCCCAGGGAGAATATTGAAAATGGAAATCTAATTTAATGGAAACCTAATAAAAAACCATGAACATGAGAATAAGATTAGGAAAGTAACAAAAAGCATCAAAGAAAGTGGAAAGTGGTTAAAATGGAAAGCATGCGAAGAAGGTCTAATACGTGTATAACCAGAATTACACATAATTTTTGTCAATCTTCCCGATAAAGGAAAACAAAACAGTGGTGCCTCACTAGTATTTAATACTATAATTCAAGAAAAATTTCTGAAAATAAGAGAAAACTTAAACATATTGAAATGGCCCTCTATTTACCTGAGGATACCACAACTAAGAGGGGGCACTGACAGTCCTAAAAGGCCATGCTTTCTGTTTGAACCAGAACTTGTTTCAAATATAGAAAGAAGGAAATGGCATTCTAAGAAACAAGGACTCAGGAAATCTATCATGTCCTTTCTTATTTGTGTTACTTCCTTGTGTTAGCCAACCACTTAAACTGAAAACAGCGACAGAGAAGGAAAGGGAAAACAGGGCAATCTATGCTGTTTTTGCTTTCAGTCTTTGCCATCAGTTAGCAGAAGTGTTGTAAAGAGTGTAAAGGGTGCTGGTAAAATCTGAGCGTATCAAGAAGCCAAATAAAAAGAGCTGAGTTAGCTGTGTGCAATGTTTTCAATATTCTGTAAGAATGAAACATATATGCATATATGAGCCATAAAATACAAACTGTGAAACGTCAGATGACTCCACATATGTGTTATATGCTCTTACATTTTAAACGGGCACTGCACAATATAAAGATGAACACGAAATTTTACGCTAATAATTTAAGTTTTTATTTTTTCTTTAGAATGACATTAGATAGCAAATAAAAAAATACGAACAAAGGAAAAGCTTTAGTAACTATATAATTACTAAACCACAGAAACCACAGAATTCCCTAACCAGGGGGATCAAAATTGACATTACCAATTAGAGGAGGATGCAACATTACTGATGTAGTATTCCAAGTGGAAATAAATACTCTGAATCTAATCATAAGGGGAAAACAGACAAATCTAAGTGAAGAAAATTTGTTAATATAATTTGCCTGTTTTCTCCAAAACTGTCAATGTCATGAAAGACAAAGAAAGGTTAAAGCACTGTGCCATAAAGGAGATTAAAAAGACATGACAGCTAAATACACTGTGTCATCCTAGACTGGATCCTGTACCAAAGGGGGAGGGGTGGGGTGGAAATATGCTGCATAAAGGACATTATGGAACAAGTGACAAAATTGGAATATGGACTGATAAAAAATACTGTATCAATGCTAGATTTCCTGAATTAGATAACTGTACTGCAGCTACATGGTAGCTACACACTGACAGTATATAAGATTGACATACATATTTATATCTGCTATATATACCAATCTATATATATAGAGAGAGAGGAAAATGAGAACGCAAATGTGGCAAAAGATTAAAAAATTGGTAAATCTGGATAAAGGTCTAGGGTATTTCTCTGTACTATTTTTGAAACTGAAATATTTCAAAATAAAAGCAGATATTAGATCATATCCTTTCTCCTCTCAAACCCTTCTCATGATTTTCTATCACAGTTTAAAGTGAATGCAAAACTCTTACCCTGATCCTTATCATCTAACTGCCCCGCCTCTATTTTTCCACTACCTTCCCCAGCTCCCTGGGATTCAGTTCCGCTAGCTTCTTGCTATTCTTCTCATATACCCAACAAGTTTCACCTTGGGGTCCTCAAAGCAGCTGCTCATTCTCTGTAACACTGTGCCCTGATCTTCACAAGGCTGACTCCTTTGTCTTAACCAAGCATCAACTCACACATCCTTCCTCTGGAGTGTCCTTTTCTGAGAAAATATAAAGTACCTGACTCCCAGCCCAGCCCCTTTCTATCTCTTCCCTCTCTTTTATTTTATTTTGACATTTATCACTATCCCATGTCTCATGTTTTTCTTAGACTGTTGTCTGTTCTGCTAAAATGGAAGCTCCATGAGAACTTTTTGTCTATTTTTCACTGTATTTCCAGCACCTCGAAAAGTGGAACACAGTGAACACACTGAAATGTTTGCTGAATGAACAGACGTTACAATAAACATCCTTGTAGATATCTATATCTCTATATAAATCTTTGTCCATTTTTTGGCATGTTTTAGTGTAAACTTCCCGAAGTGAACTTCCTGGATCAAAGCATGCATATAAATTTAAATTGCCAAAATCCCTTCAAAATTATTGCACCAATTTACCTTCTCAGCAACCCATGAAAGTGTCTATACTGTTCATTTTCTAAAAAATGTAAATATAGTTACAAGGGTATTCAATCAATAATAATTCATTATGTTATATACTTGTTCCATGCAATTTCTGTATCTGTCTTATACAATAAAACAGTTTTTAAATATTTCAGTATTATGGCAATAGAGAATGTCCTTGGTGAAATTCAGCAACTAAAGTAAGAGCTGGAGTAATTATTGGATACAATAGGTATCCAATGTTACTCTTAAATAAGTAAAAGTATTTCTGTAATCTTTTTGATCATCTTGAGGAAAGGGTTAGATGGTAGAGGATCAGAAAATATGTGAAGTGTCCTAAAATTGCTTATATTTAATCCAAAACTAGCAAGATCTTAGTATACACTTTCTAACAAAAGCTTTAAAGGAAACCCCTTTAAAAATTCTAATTGTTTTAATGTATCTTTCTTATGGGTCTTATGACTTTGTAATAACTTCTTCTGAAATAAAAAAATGCAAGAGTATATTAATTGGCAAATTAAAATGCTTAATTTCTAAGGACTAAAGCACTAAAACTTTGTTACAATGACTTCAATAATATTAACAATTCAACAATATTAAACATGATTTTAAAAACCCCAAACATCAGAGAGGATAAAACTCAGAAGAAGATATATGGACAAAGTAAAGGACAAAATGAGAATCTCAATACTTTGGGGTCTAATTACGCTTCAGCTACATGAATAACATCTGTCCTCTTAGACAAGGTAGTGAAGCTTGCCCTTCTTTTTGTTTTGTTTGCTTTAGCTTCTGTATTTGATTAAATTCATGGCCACAGTTGATACATTTGCAAAAATATTATAGTGGATATTTGAATTCAGCAAGCTCTCTTTAATTTTCTACAGTTCTTATAAAATCTTCAAAGAGAAAACAATAAGCAGACTGGCACCCCTGTGAATGCTCAGTGAAATGAAAACTAAAAGTTTTGCTAGAGGGAGACCCATGAGGAAAGCAAATTCAACCATCTGGTACCAAGACTTAGGCTGCAGGATTCAGTCCTAATAGTCAGATCTGAGCCACAGAACCCATTCCAGAAGCACAAATCAGGACTTCAGGGATCATTTATCAGCATCATTTCTCAGTTTGCTGGCAGTATCAGAATTCTAGTAAATTAGTTCAAAAGTTCTTTGAACAAGTTCTTCAGCCAATACATCTGAACAGTTACCTCCCACAGCTACTAACAAGTGCTGAACATGCAAAACAGCCCAAGTCTATTGAAAAAATATTTTTCCTTTATGTATTTATATGTACACAAACACACAGACATTTTATATATAACGGTTTAGGGAAGTTAATGCTTTTGTTGTTATATACTGTAAATTTATTTACTGAAAGCTTACTATGTACCATGTTTTAAATTAAGGGCTTTACATACTTATTTAACCCACAGAAACTCTGGTAAGTAAGAATTATTTCCCCCATTTCACAGTCAAGAAATCAATGCTAATGGTAAAAAAAACAAAACAGGTCTCCTCCTAACCATGTAGTTTGCAAATACACAAGCTTTGAATTTACTTGGTTTGTCTGAGAGAGGGGGAGTTCTGGAGGAGAATGAAATGCCTCATGAGTTTGACATAGTGTTGAAGGGTTATTTTTATCACTTGATATTAGATTGCATAATTTTATACCAAGTATGTAGCACAATCTTAAAGAGTAATCACCATGCCAAGAGAATGAGCTGGATTCTTCTGTATCCTGGAGCCCCAATCCACAGACTTTTTAATTCATTAAAAAGCTCCATGGCAGTTTGTCGCATTCATATTGAAAACAGAGATGTACAGAACACTTCAATGGGACATTGGACTACAGGTGATGGGTGTCATTGAGAATGGCTGAACATTTAGAAAACACAAGATGTGATCTGACGGATTTCTGGGTTGTACCACAAACCCATCTTTTTTTTTTTTTTTTTTTTTTTTTGCCAAGAGTTAGTCTATACTATCCTACTGTCTTCCAAAATCAGTTCACGTTATGATGGACTTACCTTTCTCTACTCTAAGAATGTCACAGACAAACAGCCATGGAGCTTCTCAGTGAAGATCACTGGTTATACCATAGACTATTATTCTCTTTAAAAATATGTAAAACTTCTAGTTGAATTACACCACTAATTTTGTTTAATCTTGGAACTGAATAGAAAGATGTTTAAAAATAAAATTGACATTAAAAAAAGAAATCAATGCTAAGAGAAAGTGAGACTCGCTCAAGGTCACACGGATAATAAGCAGTGGACCTAGACTCCTTACCCACTACTCCAGTTCAGCTCTTCTCCCCCCACTGAAGCAAACCTGAACGAGTACAAAGGAGCTGTCAGCTCAGCAGAAAATGGCAAGAAGGTACCGCACACTTTCCCTTCCAGCCATACTCTCATGGCCTACAAAGGCCACATTCAGGTTTGTAACGGGGAGAGGTACTTCCACTGTGATACTCTCTCCCACAAACCGCTCACACACAGTCTTGATCACTGTGAATTAGGGCTGTGAGTCTCACAGAAAAGAGAAGACACACACAAAAAGCAATGAAGATGGATGGACTTGGAGGACATTACGCTAAGTGAAATAAATCAGTCAGAAAAAGGCACATACTGTATGGCATCACTTCTACATGGAATCTAAAAGCAATACAAAAAAACTAGTGAACATAACAAAAAAGAAGCAGACTCACAGATACAGAGAAGAAACTAGTTGCCAGAGGGGAAAGGGAAGACAAGAGGGGCAATGTAGGGGTAAAGGATTAAGACATACAAACTATTATGCATAAAATAAGCTACAAGGATATATTGTACAACACAAGGAACACAGCCAATATTCTATAATAACTCTAAATAGAGTATAACCTTTAAAAATTACAAATCACTATATTGTATACCTACAACTTTTGTAATATTGCACAGCAACTATACTTCAATCTAAAAAAAAAAATCAGTGAAGATATGTAAACATATTGGAAAAGTTCTCCAAGAGACTCTGATACCCTGTCCCAAAGCTGAGAATCATTGGACAAGGAACATTAGAAGTGTTTAGAGAATTTCTTTCATCTATTTTCTCTAACACTGCATTTTATCTCTTAAAAAGGCAGTTGAGTATTAGTTTGTTTGCTGCAACTTCCATTGCCTGGGTCCAAACTGTATTTTAACTGCTTGAAATTCTCAAAACTACATGGCTTATGTTTAGCATTTCTTAGTTTCAAAGCCAATGAAGTTTTGTTCTATTTACTTCTTTTTGGCCATTTTGCTCTATTATAAGTTTATTTTTATTCCATCACCTTTCCATTGAAAAAAATGATATATATACATAATATGATACACACATATATGTATCGATATTCATAATTCTTAATATATTCAAAAGAGTATATGTAATATATATGTAAGCTTTAAACAAAATAAAGAACACCCGTATGACTGACAATCAAAGAATAGAACATTGTCAAAAATTTGTACCTACTTATGTGCCCTCCCCTTATGGGGCCATGCCCCCCCTTATAAGCAGAAGTTCACAGACTATTCCTGGCAATGTTTTCTAATTTCCATGCTGGTGAGTTCTATTCCTGTTTTTTCTTCTCTTAGCCATTTCATTCAGTTTGAGTCCTTTGGGTATTCATTACCGACTGATGGATTCAGTCTGTAATTATGTTAATAATTATGTACTAAGATTGACATGTAATTTCCTTTTTCATATTCAAACTTGCCTGGATTTGGTATCAAGGCAACAGTGTCCTCATAGAATGAGTCTATTTTCTGAAAGAATCTGTGTAAGTTTACACCTTGAAAATTTGGTAGGACTTGCTTGTAAAATAACCTGGGTCTGGAGTTTTCCTCATGGAAAAATATCAACTGCTAACTGAATTTTTAAATAGTTTTTTAATAGAACTATTTAAAACTAGCCAAATAGAACTATTTGGGCTTTCTATTCCTTTTGAAACAGTTTGTTTGTAGGATCTGTGGAAGAGGTTAATTCTGGAAAACTTAAAGCCTGTATCTTTTCTAATATTACCCAACCACTCTCACTCTATTCTCACTTCCTGGGACTCCAATGAGATACATTTAAGATTTCCTCATTTATATACTTCTTTTTCCTATTTTCCAATTTCTTTTATCCCTCTGTTGTGATTATGGCTGTACCAAATCTGCTGTTAAACCCACTCTCTTGAGTTTTAAAATTTTGAACAATTGTATTTTCTATTTCCAGAAATGCCCTCTTATTTTCAAGCCTACTTATTCATTCCTCGCAGTCTTTTGTTTATTCATCTTCGCAACCGCTTACATTATTTCTTTAAACATTTTTAACACAGATGCCCTATATTCTGTAACTGACAATTCTGACAACTGCAGTCTCGGGGGCCCAAATCTGTTTATTTTTTCTGCTGACTCTCATTCGTAATGGCTTAGCTTTCAATGTGCAGAGTGATCTTTGTGAAATGACTGCTTAACTTGCAAACTCCAAAAGAGACAATTGCTTCTGCTTCTGTGTATGCTAGATGTCCCAGGCTCAAATCCTCACCTGGCCACCAGACCAAGGCCCAGTATCTTGGTAGCACTGTGGCTATGCTTTCATTGCCCGCTGATCTACTGGTTGTTGTATTTGTGGAGAGAGGGTCTTTGAAGACTTCTAATGCCTCTTATGAGACCAGAGATGCCTCAAAGAGTGTGTCCTAGAGAGCCACACTACTAGAAGCAGAAACCTGTGACGGTTTGCATGGGGTTAACATGGTTAAGCTGGAACTATGTTAACCCTAAGCCCTTTCCTCTGTGGTTGTGGGCTTGAGTTGACCAAGAGGAACTTGTGTCAGATTAAGAAGGCACAGTGATGCACTGGTCATTACTCTCAGAAAGCTGCTGGAGTCAGACCTGGTGACAGAAATACGCAAACATGCCCTGCAGAATGGAGCTTGTCCTTGCTCTCCCCTGTTCCATGCCCAGTTCTTCCCAAATTCTGACCCTGTTGACCAACAGCAGCCACACACTATGGCCAGACACACCACAGTAGTAGTAGCCAGACAGCTTCCCACAGACCAGCCCAAGAGGCTCCCCATCACTGGACCTGCTTGACTTTAAATGTTAGAACTTGCACAGACTCAGGAGAAGGGCATCCAATTTCGCTGTTTGTCAGAGAAGACTTTCAAATGAAGTAACCCTTGAAACAGAATCTAAAGTCTCTCAAGCTTGAGAAATGTAGGGCCTCTTCTTCAAGAGAGTTTGGTCCCTTTGTGAGCTACATATTGACAATTCTTCACCACTTTTCCCTATCCTAACTCAAAATATACTGCACTGTAGCAGTCTGTGCTATATTTAGTTCGTGAGTAGTGGTTTAGTTTTTTCACAACAATATCATTTGTTGTATAACACTAAAGTTGTTAATTTTAAATTAACTGATTTTATAAATCTTTATATTTAATTTATAAATATGTTTTGGTTTTATAAGACTAATAAAAGAAATTTATACCTAATTTACGTATACACATATATAAGTAACATTATCATACAATTAATTCAAGTCAACATCAGATGCTGTGAAAATTTTTTTTCTTTAGGGGAAATCTCTCTGTTGCTCAGGATTGAGAAACATGAGGAATCATCCTTAACTATTTCCTCTCCCTTACCATCCTAACCCTCCTCCCACAGAGACAATACCAAGTCATGAAGATTTAACATCATGAACCTTTCCTCTCCTCCTTTCCATCTTCACTACCTCGACCTTTTCTGAGTCCCATCAGTGGTTCGTCATCACAGGATCTACAGGATCAGATGCAAGCTCCTTCACGTGGGGTCTCTGCACTGTGTTCCGATCCTCACTTGGCACAAGCATGTCGTTATATATCAACCTGTCACTGTTCTTTTCTCATCACATGCATGACAGTTTACCATAAATGCATGACCCCAACACAACCATCGTAAACACAGATGCACATGTGGGCACTGAAATAGGCTGGGAGAACTTAGTTTTAAGGTGATCAGCCTCATGACCTAGGATATGTTTCCATGACATTTTTTAAAATGTTTACCTCTCCCAGTTTATCTCCCTCCCTTCTCATTCACATAGTCTAGGTTAGGTTACTCCAGCAGGACAAGTTCTTCCCTTCATCATGACAACTAACCTGCCTTTTCTTTTGCTTAGAAAACTCCTATTCCCACTCTACATTGCTGGCTTTTTCTCATCATCCACCAACCTATTATTTAAAGAAGAGGAAACGCAAGGACTCTCTTGTTTTATTCATTACTAAAAAGTGTCTCATTATAACAGATATACTATGCCTACCAAATAAAATACAGTGTTGAATATTATTGAGCCATAAAAACTGAAATATTGCCATTTGCAACAACATGGATGGAGCTTGAAGGCATTATGCTAAGTGAAATAAGGTAGACAGAAAAAAAAATGTTTAATCTCACTTTTATGTGGAATCTTAAAAACAAAAACCAAAGTTATAGATACAGAGGTGGGGGACCAGTGGCAGAGGAAATGGATGAAGGGGGTTCAAAAGTACAAATGCCCAGTTATAAAATAAACAAGTTCTGGGGATGTAACATACAGCATGGCAACTATAGCTAATAACACTGTATTGCATAATGGAAAGTTCCTAAGAGAGTAGATCTTAAAAGTTCTCATCACAAGAAAAAAAACCTGTAAATATGCGTGGTGATTTTAACTAGACTTATTACAGTGATAATTTTGCAATATATACATATATCAAATTATAATGTTGTACACCTGAAACTAATGTAATATTATCTGTCAATTATATCTCAAGAAAAGGTAAATTAAATAAAATAAGGTCCCAACTACAAGCATATCTCATTTTATTGTCATTGCTTTGTTGCACTTTGCAGAGTGTTGTTTACAAACTGAAGATTCGTGGCAACTCTCTATTATCAGCTGACAGTTAGCAATTCTTGGCAATAAAGTGTATTTTTTAATTAAGATATATATTGTCTTTTTAGACATAATTCTATTGCACACTTAGTGGACTACAGTACAAATATAACTTTTATATGCACTGGGAAACCAAAAAATTCACACAACTCACTTTATTGCAATGGCCGCTTTACTTCAGTGATCTGGAGCTGTACCAGCAGTATCTCCGGCTATGCCTGTATGAGGTCTCATCTCATTAGGTTCAACAGTGATTGAGATGTGGGGATCCAGTCTGTAGGATTAGTCAAAAGTTGTCTGAGTGTGATGAGATATTCCAGTCTAACTCTGACCCTGGCAATGCCAGGTCTTCCCAGGACATTGACAAACTCTAAAAACAATGACAAATTCCAAGGTATAGTTACTATCATGTGGTCAACATAGGTTCTTAAAATCCTTCCACGGAGATGTTCCTAGGGTCTGGCAGCTTATGAACTGATAAGAGTTCCTCTAACTTATAGTATTGTATTTCCTAACCCTTATTAAGACTAGAGGCTAATCTCAGGAGCTAATTAAGATATTCAATTGGCATAGGAGGGATATAGCTCAGTGGTAGAGTGGGTGCTTAGTATGCACTGGGCTAAATCCCCAGTACCGCCATTAAAAAAGAAAGAAAGAAAGAAAGTCAGTTAGAAGGCTGGGACTAATATCTAAAGTAGTGTTCTCAAAATGTGATCCCCAGTCTAATGGCATCAACATTATCTGAGAATCTGTTAGAAATGCAAATAATGGGACCCTGCCCCCACACACTGAATCAGAAATTATGGGGGTGAGGCCCAGCAATCTGTATTTAACAAGACTTCCAAGTAATTCTGATGCACAATAATGGTTGAGAACCACTGATCAAAGACACGCTAAAAAGACATAGTCAGTATTACGAAGAAGCAGCATAACAGTAAACAACCTGGTAGACCACACATCTAAAAATTCCAAGAATATGGCAAACTGATGGAAAAAGTAATCATTAGACGCTACTTTGTTTGTTTCTTTTCTAAGAATTGTGTGCCAGGAACACATGGAACCACTTAGTTCTCTGGTCTAAGTAGCTGGCGAGAATCTGGGTCCAAATCTGGACAGAAGGCAGGGGTGTTAACAGAGGCCAGAGAAGTGACCACCAAAAAAAAAAGTTCCAGAACACCATCAGATTTTAATATTTTATGGTAGAACTGGCCATTCTCATGCTCCACCCCATAACAAGACACACTGAAAACATATCCATCTGCTTTAAGTCCAATCCTACCCTGCCTGTGAATTTTTTTCTTGCCCCCCAAATATGGTACACATTTAAAAAGACGTCATTGCAGTTTATGGACCTGTGTTTTGTGCAAATGCAAGGGCCATTAACTGCATTCACAGCTGTGGACTTCCCCCTTCTAGAACTTATTATTAGGCTGCCAGTAACACATTCTCTGTGAGAACCACGGGAAAAGCCTCGTTTTGCCCCGCTTTATGTAGTGGATTCCATAAGCTTTCGGACTCCAGTAGCACAGGAAATCTGTTCCCTTGGTACTCTGTCAATGAAAACAGGAAAAGAAAAATAACAAACAAAAAACAAGAAATTACATCCTTCAAGATAACCATCATTACTAACTAAAAGAGAATGGGTAATGCACTTGGCAGAGAAATACTGAAGTTATAATCAAACACACCCGTGGCCCCAACAGCAGAACCCTGGACTTAGCTACAAGAAAAGTCCCTTTCTAGATTAATTCCAAAGAAAACCAAAGGATTAGGTTCTACAGCTTCAGGCAGCTGTGCACTCAACTGACGGGCAAAATGGGAAAGGCAGTAAAGTGCACCTTTGGTGCCCCATGACCCCCCCCACTTCTTTCTGTAACCCTCTCCCACCTCCAGGTAAACCTTCTTCACCACCTACATTCAATCAGTCAAGTCATTCTGCCTTTGCAACGTCTCACTCATTACCTTGACCCAAATGTCTAAGGCCGTGTAAAAACAGCATTGTCAGATTTCATAAAAGTGCAATGATGACTCAGACTGAAAAGAGACATTCTGTCACAAGGGAAACATAGCTTGTCAAAGAAACTCATATTAAAATTGGGTAGCTCTCCAGTCTACACAGGCAATGGAAATAAGAGCGAAAATAAACAAATGGGACCTAATTAAACTCCTAAGTTTTTGCACAGCAAAGGAAACCATAAGCAAAACAAAATGACAACCTATGGAATGGGAGAAAATATTTGCAAATGATGCGAATGACAAAGGCTTAATCTCCAGAGTATATAAACAGCTCGTACAACTTAATAACAACAAAACAAACAACCCAATCCAAAAATGCGCAGAAGACCTAAACAAGCATTTCTCCAGTGAAGACATACGATGGCCAATAGACATATGAAAAAATGCTCAATATCACTAATTATCAGAGAAATGTAAATCAAAACTACCATGAGGTATCACCTCATAACAGTAAGAATGGCCATCACCCAAAAGTCCAAGAACGATAAATACTAGAGAAGGTGTGGAGAAAAGGTGTAGTAGTGAGAAAATAGTGTGGGAATGTAGGTTGATGCAGCCATTATGGAAAACAGTATAGAGGTTTCTCAAAAAACTAAAAATAGACTTACCATATGATCCAGCAATCCCACTTCTGGGTATATATCCAGAGGGAACTCTAAGTCAAAAGGACACATGCACCCCAGTGCTCATAGCAGCTCTATATACAATAGCCAAGACATGGAAATAACCTAAATGTCCATCGACAGATGACTGGATAAAGAAGTTGTAGTATATTTATACAATGGAATACTACTCAGCCACAAAAAAGAATAAAACAATGCCAATTGCAACAACAAGGATGGACCTAGAGATTGTCATTCTAAGCGAAGTAAGCCATAAAGAGTAAAAAAAAATACCATATGATATCACTCATATGTGGTATCTAAAAAAAAAAGGGAACACTATGAACTCATCTACAAAACAGAAACAGACTCACAGACTTAGTTTACAATCTCATGGTTACCGGGGAAAGGGGATGGGAGAGGATAAATTTGGGAGTTTGAGATTTACAAATGTTACCCAGTATACATAAAATAGATTTTAAAAAAAAGACCTATAATTTCCATAGTAGCCTACAGGTGATTGTGAACATCAACACAATGTTCAAATACAATGTTCAAATAGTATAAAGAAATTTGCCAGGCTGTGCCATCAAGGGAGGTGATCCATCAAGGAGTTTCTAGTTTTAAAGAATTTTAATTTTTAAACTCTATTCTGCTTACTCTTGAAATTAAATAGCAGTTAATTTTTTTGCCCCATAGAGCACTTCATTCTTTTGACATCTCTGAAATAAACCTATTTATATGTCTTTTATGTTCAAATACCAGTCACTTGACAGTTGGTAAAACTGGGTGCAATGCCTTCAGTATAGTCATTCTCAACATTGCTTAAATATCTATCTTTGAATCATCTACTCCTGGGAGTCAAGTTCCCAAGTTTTCTTTGAACTTTCCTCTTGCCTCATCTCTTCTCTTCTTTCTCATTCTGTTTTTCCCTGACAAAAAACGTCTAAGGAAAATAACCGAAGGGTGAAAATATTTACAGGGTGTGATTCAGAGAATTCCTATTTGGGATGCCTACTTGAAGAAAAGTGTGAGATTCAGGACTTCCGGTCACTAATTTTGCTTTCTCCCTTGCCAGGTGTGGACATCCCCTCAGTGTTCTTGTCTTTATCATCTTGCTAGTGACGGTCACACCCCTGTGTGGTAAACTCCAGGCTGCCCCAGGAGGAGAAAGATCAGCTTCTGAGGACAGGCTCCCACAGGCCCCCAGAGTCCTGCCAGGGGAAGCAGACAGCACCCCAGCCAGCCTTAGCCCTCTCCTGTCCCTCCAGATTACACCCTCAGATAATGTTAAGAGGGAGGGAGTTAAAGGCCCTTGGACAGAACTTGGCTGATGTGCCCTGGCCTTTTCCCACCAAGACCTAATAAGAGGAAGGCTTCCCAGCAGTGAGGCATCCCTGCCCAGAGTCAGGTGGGGGGCAGCAGTGGGGCGGGGGGCTGGTAAGAATTGCCAGCCCCCAGCATTTTATGTAACTGGTAGTTTTCCATCAGACAACAAGGGGCCCTCCCCCAAGTGGCCCAGCCATGTGCAGCCCATTACACTGGAAAAATAACAGGTTACAATTCACTGGTGTAAAAAGATATCAGCACAACTTTCTGGGAAGGAAAGACTCCTTTACAGAGAAAAGAGAGGAAGCTACAAAGACAACAAGCAAGAAAAAAGAACTAGGAGGAAAAGTTCAGGAGACTTGGAGGGAAATTTATAAACCTTAGAACTTTGAAAGGATAGAAAACTGTATACAAGATATGGTGTAACTATGACTTAAAAAATGAGTGACTGTCCAAGTCTTTGAGAACTGTGTCACAATTCACTCAAATAAAGTAAGAAGGCATGGGGGTAAAGAATGAAAGGCTTAGGGATGATACAGGGAAAAGAACCTTCTGACAGTACAAGCTGATATACATCAAAATGAGTTGTTGAGTAGTTGTGGAATTTAATTACTTACAGAAGCACAAAAAGTGAATTTTAAAAATCTTTATCGTATAGCACCTACTGTTTGTCTAGTACTTTATTGTTATCCAACCTGATTACTTTGTAGAGTTGTTACAAGTATCAAAATAACATACCTGGTCTAGACAGGGAAAGAGCTCTCTGGTCCTTTCCATTCAGGCAGATGTGTCGAATAGATATTACCCACTCTCAACTATTCTATAAACGGCATCTAGTTTAACCCCCACAACATTCCTGTGAAGTCGGAAGGAAACATAATGGTGCTCTATTGTACACTAAGGCCCATGGAAGCAGCTCTAGGTACAGGGGTAGCCATTCAGATGGGTGATGCACAACACTGTAAACTGATCATGTTTCAATTTTAAAAAAGATGGCGTGACACGTAAACTCCCTAGAAAAGCATTTTCGAATGATATGTGTGCTGGTTCCCACTTCAGAAAACTCACTCACAAGTTGCTTTATTGTAATAAGGGGAAGGAAGGAGAGAAACTGAAAACCTCTTTAATCTGGTTTACTTGGAAGACTGATTATATCCTATGACATCTTCCTAACGTTTGAGAATCTGGGGCACTTGCTATATTTGGGAATAGATGCCCAAGTGTTTTCATATAACCCTGCTCAACCAACAGCGCTGATAAACTAAAACATACTGTGTTGCACTGATTACACTGAAACAAAAAGCTGCCTTTTTCACCATGACAGATAATTGAAAAGAAATGTTTTCTGAATAAATGTTTTTGGTTTGTTAAGTCACACAGTCAGCTCTTTCATATTATGCATCAAAACAAAGAGTCTTCCCCGAGTTAAAAAAAAAACAAAACAGCTATGTCGTAACAAAACATTAAGCAAATGTGAACCTGTATCTCTGAAGGGCTAGCTTAAGACCAAGTTTTGATGACTGATTCTAAATTCATCTGTTATAATCGATAAGGGCAATGTGAACGATGCAACTGAAATTTCTTATATAATAGTTAACTCTGGATTATTCAGCTTTTGATTATTTAGATTTTAAGAAACTTCCACCTAAGATAATGGGAGAAGGCAAAGAAGACCAATGTGAAATACTCATTCAGGTAGACAATATCAATAGTTCTGAATGAAAATGCAGGAAGAGAACAGAAAGCACATGGTGGACAGAAAGGAACAGACACTACTGCTTTGGTTTGCACGAGAGAGAATTTTACCTTTATTTTAGTGCAGTGGAAACTGATCCACAATGAAATGAAGTGACATGTCCAAGATCATAAATAAGAGAAGGAATGATCTGAGTCCAGGTCTCTCAAGATTCCAGATCTCAAATAACTGAGTGCATGAGCTTGTGTTTGCCTACCTCTCCCAGCTCATCTCCCTCCCTCCTCACTCACGTTGTCTAGCTTCAGTTACTCCAGCAGGACAAGTTCTTCCCTTCATCATGACAACTAACCTGCCTTTTCTTTTGCTTAGAAAACTCCTATTCCCACTCTACATTGCTGGCTTTTTCTCATCTTTCAGTTCTCAGATAAATATCGCTTCCTCAGAAAGTAGTATCACAACGTAAGATACCATCCCTTGGTATACATCTTCATAGCATCCAAGACTTTTCCAGTTCATCTGTCATGTTTTATAATTACACATTTAATTGTGTTTCCTCCTTTGATGCTACCTCGGCCACTAAAATACAAGCCCCGGCAGTGCAGATACCACATCTGTTGGCTCCTTACGACCTAGCACAGTGCCCAACACACAGAACGTAGTCAACAAATATTTCTGCATGAATGAGAAAGTGAGATATAGGAATTGTCTAAAGTTAGCCATTATCAGGGGATGGGGATAGCTCAGTGGTAGGGTGCATGTTTAGCATGCATGAGGTCCTGGGTTCAATCCCTGGTACCTCCATTAAAAAACAAAATAAAATAAAATTAGCCATTATCTAAGATTATGCTCCTAATTCTAGTCTATCTAGTAAGGTTAAGTTAGCCAAGAGCATTTAGAATTTATGATGGTGAGGGATTTCTCAGGCCATTACTGGTGTGCCAAAATGGGATATTAGTAAGGAGAAAAGAGACTATTACCCACTTCATCAAAAACTCACTAATCAAAATACACATGAGAAAGCCATGGAAAACCTCATGGCCCTGCAGCCCCTCACCTTGCTGGAAAATCAGCATTGTCCTGGGGACCGACAGTCACTCCCTCAACCAAGAAGACATGCTTTTCCTCATTAGTGTCACAGTGGTCATAGTGTGGCTGTTCTGGGTTCCCAAAAGACAGACAGATTAAACCACATGCCTAGTCTCATTACCAGCTCTTCAACATTAATTACTGAAAACTAATTTAGGCTTAATCCTTTCAGATCCAAGCTTGACTTTCCAATGACGTTCCTGATTTTTATTCTGGGCTTCACTTACAACAAAATTTGCTTAGGTAACTTTCTGTGGGTAAAAAGCTAATGTATTCTAGTTAAGCAAAGATTGAACAGCAAGTCAAAACACCTCAGTTTCCATTCAGTTCTGTAACTACCCAGCTGTGCACACTGGAAGGCCAGTTTTAACCCCTCTAACTTAACTATCTTAATTTTTCCATCTGTAAAATTATAATCATCACTCTGAGAGAACATATAGCCAGTCTTGGGGCTTGTAAGATTCTCAGAAACATCTGGGTGACTGACTTTTGCTCTGATTCTGCAGCTGTAAGATCAGGAAAGATCCCTGACCGGACTGTGCCAGCCTGGAGAGAATGAGTATGTTAAAGAGGGTGTGGGGCTTCCTCCAGCAGCACATATACTAAAACTGGAACTATACAGAGAAGATTGGAAGATTCTTATCCAAGGAATGAGCATATAAAGCCTTTATCCTGATACTCATCTAGACCATAATTATTTGGACTTTGGGGGAAAAATCAATTTTTAAACTTTTTAAATTTCTTAAGCAAACTTCACTTGTGCCTTTCTTGTAATGCCCATCCCTGGACATTTTGTATCCCAAAAGTTTGTGATGCTGAGAAATGAAGTTCATTTTATGTGACCTTCATGTACTGTAATCTACTTTTGGTAGATATTTAAGAATATTAAACCCTCATTTAAATGTCACACACACACACACACACACACAAATACTTGTGTGTCATCCTTGGCCCCGGCACAAGGATGACACACAAATCATGAAGCATTCCCTGTTTTTAAATCTAGAAGAAAAAAAAAAGAGGGTGTGTAGATGCTTGTGTATGCTATATGACACCAGTCCCCACCGCCATACTGTATAACACCGAGAGGGACCATCTGATCATAAAGGCCCAGCTAGGTTTGGATGGGCAGGGATGGAGGGTGGTTCTGCCTATGGCTCAGTGACACTTCCCACAAGTCCTCAGACTTAATCATACACAATGATGTTGAAGCCCTCTTTGGGAGACCCAGAGGCTTAGACATTGTGTCTGTCACCAGAGAACACTGTTGATATCACTACTGTGTATTTTTTTTTTTCACTACTGTGTATTTTGATAGCACTTTCTTCCATCTATTTTTTTTTTTTTTGATAAAAACTCCTTGCCTCATTTCCCAGGTAGTATCTCTATCTGGCTTCTGTATCAGTCAGAAACTACTTTTGATACTTGTCAACATGGTGGTAACATTGGTTCAAATGTGCTTTGGAAAAATCAAAAGTCTTTCATAAGTCTCTGTGATTATTGCCAACTACCTGCAAAGCTGAAGTTTTTGAGCTCTGATTTCTTTTCTATAAGAAATAGATACAATACGGTATTAGCAATAGGCTCAAATTCAGACTCTACTGCTGCCCACAAGCTTCGTGTCTTTAGAGAAGTCACAGGTTCTCTCAGAACATGACTATCTTCACCTGAAAGCTGGAAAGTCAATCATAGCAGTATCTCTCTCATAAGGTCGTTGGGAAGGCAAACATTAACATAGGAAGAACCTCACGCTGGGTCAGCACTGAAGGTACTAATATTTGAATCTGAAGCCAGAAATCCAAATTTTGGGAGAAGTAAATGAATTTAAAAGCTCTGTGTCTATCCAAATATTTTATGATGAACATAACAGAAAACTGAATTCAAACCAGCTCAAGGAATAACGGGGATTCGCCGGCACCTGCAACTGAAAGGTCTGCAGGAAATGTCAGCATCGGGCATTGTTCATGTGAGGGAGGGTGGAGGCGAGCACAGTAGTTGTTACATTGTTTGCTTCCATATTTTCAGCAACTTCTGAGTACATTTAAAGTCTGATTCTTTTTTAATGTCTGAGGCAACATGTTTTTTATTTCTCAGGGGACGAAGCCCATCCTATTTGTCCCCGTTACAATGAGGCAAAAATGGCAACACCAAAACAATTTTTAAAACAAAAACAAAAAAGCCAACCTTACTACCAAAATGATTGAAAGAAAGAAGTCAGAGAAAAAAATTAAAACACAAACACCAAATAGCAAAATTAGTCTGTCAAACATGGTAATGTGTGATTAACACACCACAGTTAAATTACTTAAACTCAATTACTAGCCGGTTGAAGCAAACAAACATCACCGAGTACAGAAATCATCTCAATTATGCCACAATCCAAAACAAATTTTTAGACAGAAGGAAAAGCTTGTTGCTCCAAAAAACAAACAGAAACAGACCAGAAATTTCTTTTAGCCTTTGTAGAAATAAGTTAGGCTAGCAAATGTCCCTTTAATCTTAAACAACTTCTGCCCAAGGGATTCAAATTTACTAGAATAATCTAAAGCAGCCCTTCCCAATCCATTCCCAAACCCTAATGACCAAAGGCATCCATTCAATGTAATGAGCTAATTTTTCTCCTTTGCATCTAGACAAGTACTTGCTATATGTCAACCTTGAGAGAATTGAGAAAATAGTCACTCGAATCGTTTTTTGAAACCTCGATTCAGAAGGGCTGATTAGAGATTTAATATTTCACATTCCTTACACTCCACCTCTTCAACCTCTTCACAGTAGTTTGTGGTTCTCATAAGCCACAGAAATATGCCACGCTGACATAAGTGGAGTACACACCTGCTTCTATAGATTTATTAAACAGTCTTATTGAGCTCCTTTAAACTTAATGTTACACACAGACATATAGCTTTATTTTATTTGTCATACAGTTTTTGCTGAGATTTTGTTTGTCTATTCACAACTTGTTCAAAACTAGTTAACTTTTATAATGCCTAAGATAATGGTGGCACCAATCAAAAAAAAAATCATGAGTTGTGTATTTTAAGTATTATTATTCTGAAACTGCTTTCAGGTATTGTGAGATGCATCAAATTAGTAATTCAAGTAGTGTCCCTGAGAATTGAGGTTTTTTTTAAAATTGAAGGATAGTTGATTTACAATATTATATTAATTTCAGGTGTACAGCATAGGGAGTCAGTATTTTTATAGATTATACTCCATTAAAAGTTAATACAAGATAATGGCTATAATTTCCTGTACTATATAATACATCCTTCTTGCTTATCTATTTTATACATAGTAGTTTCAATAGCTGAAATAAAAAACATTCTAGAAGGAATAGAATAGCAGACTAATGGATACAGAAGAATGCACAAGTGATCTGGAAGATAAACTAACGGAAACCATCCAACCAGAACAGTAGAAAGAGAAACAAATTTTAAAAAATGAAAGCAATCTAAGAAATCTCTGGAATTCTCACATTCACAGTACAGGAGTTCCAGAAGGAGAAGAAAGAAAGAAGGAGACTGAAGATATATTTGAAGAAATTATGGCTGAAAGCTTCCAAACCTGAAGAAGGAAACAGGTATCCAGGTACAGGAAATATAGAGGGTCCCAAACAAGATGAACTCAAACAGACCGAGACCCAGACATAATATAATTTAAATGGCAAAAGTTAAAGAGAGATTTCTAAAGGCATCAAGAGAAAAACAGAGTCTCTTATAAAGGAATTCCCACAAGGCTATCAGCTGATATTCCTGGAGAATTAAGATTTTAAGTATATTGGAAAAACTTATTTAATAAAGAGGTAAAATGAGTTTAAGTAAACACCCTATAGTCTTAAGCTGGAATTGGAAGTACCCACATGAAACCATGATGTAGTTTATAGAAAAAAAATTATCCCTAGTTCTGTTCACTAAAAAAGGCATAGAAACAATGACCAACTCAGTATCAATGAGCACGATTAGCACCCAGATTATAATCTCTAAATACCATTTCCCATTAAAAAGAACCAGAGTTCCTAAGTGAACTAGCTAATTCCATGTTTCAGGCAGGAAATTTCCATGATGAGCCTGGAACATCTTATGTCAGAGAGGAAGGAAGCAAACTAGAGTCCATAATAAATACAAGCAAAATGTTTGATTAAAAAAAAAAAAAAGACTGCTAGAGTCAATGTCAGAAGGACTCAGGAGCAAACTAGAAAAGGCGTGGATCAAAAATGAACCAATCTGAGTATGAATAAGGACAATAACTACAACAGACTGAAACACATCAAATATGCCAAAATCTATGAGTTCTTAAAAACACTTAGAACAAAACAGATAAAACCAAACTCAGTCACCTTTGGAAGGTGTTAGGGAATCAACCTATTTTTTAAAATTTTATTACAGTAAAATACATATAACATAAAATTTACCATTTTAACGGTTTTTTAAGTGTACAGTTCAGTGGCATTAAGTACCCTCACATTGTTGAGAAACCCTCATCACCATCCATCTCCAGAGCTCTTTCATCTTCCCAAGCTGAAACTCTACCCACTAACTCCCCAAACCTCTTCCCTCCGAGCCCTTGTCAATCTCTTATTTTGAACTGATAAATAAAGGTTAAAAATGAAGCATTTATCCTGCCTTTTCTGTATGATCTGGACCTCAGGGTAAAAAAAAAACAAAACAAAAAAAAAAACAGAGAGAGAGAGGATTCTCTTTTTAGAAGTACTCCAGCTAATAAATGAAGAAAGAATGTTAAAATTAAGAATATCACCATTTTGTAAACACCAATAAATTAATGGATCAAGACAATGATTACTAATGGGTGATAACTTCCCAAAAGGAAACATTTTAGCTCTGATGCTTCAAAGTATAACTGCCATCTATAAAGTATTTCACACACAACAACAACAAAATTACTTCATTTGATCAAGCCTTTATACTAATTCCCAATTTTATAAGAAATATAGGGGACAGCAGAACATGTTTAATGACACCCTGGAAATACAATCAGCAAAATACAGACCATGAGGAGAGCTACAGAAATCGACCTGATTTTTCAATAAAAAGCAAACAGATAAAGAAAGAAAATTTTAAAAGAAAGATAAAGAGAGAACCTAAATATCAAAAGAGACTTGAGACACATCAAACAACTACAATGTATAAACCTTATTTTGATCTTCATCAGCAAATGATCCATTTAAAAACAAAATTTCTAAGAAAATTGAAGCAATGTAAACCCTAAGTGGCTATGATATTAGAGAATAAATTTTTAGGTATGATAATACTAATTTGATTATATTTAAAGAGAGTTCTTATTTTGGAAAAACATCTTTAGAGATTCAAGATTATAACGTCTGACAATGAATATATGTATGTTCACGTATAACTGAAAATTTGTGCTCTACACTGGAAATTGACACAACATTGTAAACAGACTATAACTCAATAAAATAAAAAATTTTTAAAAAGATTATAACGTCTGAGAGTTCTTCAAAATAATCAAGGGTAAGGCATAGGAGAAAAAAGAATCATAAACTGATCATTGTTCAAACTGGATAATAGAAAAAAAGGAGTTCATTTCTGCTTTTTGCATATGTTTGAAATTTTTCATAACAAATTTTTCTTTAAAGGAAGAAAACTAAAACCCCAAGTGCAACTCTTGGGCCTAATGCATAATTTGAACGCATAGCTTTGGTCATGTAACAGCTTCTATTACAATTTTTAAAACTATTGATCTCAAATAGCTCAGTCTAGAAATAGCTGAAATTTATGCTTTTCTTCTGCTATCCATGAACATGATTTTCAGTATCAATTATATTTCAAGTAATTGTGGCTTTTTAGGGTAATATAAAGCTCAGCAAATCTTACTGCTACATTTGTCACACTTGGCACAGCACTTCTATCACAGATGTTCTTAGAGTGAAATGTTGGTTAAACAACTTAAATAAATTTCATTTAAAAATTTCTAAAGATATTGGACAAATCTTCACTCACGATTTCTGCTTTCAAAGGCTGAAGGAATGGTCAAATGAAAATGTTTCTATGTATTCTTTAAAACTGTTGTTGAAGACAATGTCCTTTACACTGCCTACAGCTCTTCGTGTGTATTTCCAAATCAGAAATTCTTTTCATAACTCAGTTCCAGAAAGAAAGTGTGTCTCTTAAGGGGGATACATCCTTTTAATCATTCAATAATAAATAATATAATGATTTTCCTTTTTTTTTTTTCTAGCCTTCCAGGCTAGAAAAAAACTGAAAGCTAAATTTAACTACTACTTTGTTTTTTTAATTTGTCCCCCCTTCCCTTTTAAATGGTTTAAATATCTTAATATGAGTAATTTATTATAAAAATTTATCCTTAAGAATTAGTAGTAACAATAACATGTCATTGATATACTTTTTACCTATATCCCTGAAATCAGCCTGCATCTTATAGTTTTTCTTATTTAAAATTACATTAATAATATATTTTATATTTTTTGAAGCTTAGGTTTGACAAAATATGAAAATGTCTTCAACAGTTTTAATTGTAACATGAAAATACTATTGTAGCAAAACAATAAAGATGGAAAAACTAGGAAATGTAATTAAGCCTTATTAAATACTTCAATTTCTCTATACCATAGTTCAAAGAGCCGTTCCTCATGCCCCACCTTTTTAAAATTAATGTGTTTTGAAGGAATTTGACTTTGCTGTACATAATTACTCGGAAATATTTTGTATTCAGCTTCAGAAAATGTTATGTGAGCTTCACATTTTAGCAACACTTTCAACATACAACTCCCCAGAACCATGTGTACAAGATATTTCATTTCATATCTTAATGGCCAACGAAGCATACTGGATCAAAGACTTCAAATAACCACTATTGTCACTATCATTTGACCACCACAGCACAAATCTATCACATCTCCTGGTCTGGGAGAAGAAGAAATAGTCCTACAGTATGTATATAATAAACATCATCTCTAGAGTGGACCTCTGGAGAAAAGGGCTTGGGATCAGCACTAACGCCCATCTATCACATAAGCTAACTGAATCACATTAGGCTTCTGCTCCATATAAATTTATTTTAGAAATTATTATTTGACCTGAATGTTAATGAACAGAAACAGTTTTATTTGGGTTTGGAATGCATAATAATATTTTCTAATTACCTTGTCATGCCTACAAATTAACTGCTCTCTTGAGGATATACTAATTTTATAGCAGATCTCAAGGGCCACACATGCCTAGAAGATGTGATCAGGTACATCCACTGAAGGATTTCTTTTTCCATATTCTTATAGCCCTTGTCATTTCCCTCACCTTCTAGCATTTATTCAAACCTTTCCTTATGGCATTATTTAGTTATTATGAGGGAAAACACAGTATAATCTGGTGGTTAGAGACCCAGAATTGAACCCTGTCTCTGCTCTCTAGTTATGTGACCTGGGACATATCTTTTAATCAATCTGAACATTAGTGTCTTCATTTATGAAATCAGAGTGACATCCATTTTGCAAGTGTGTACAAAGATTCTATGAGAACATGTATAAAGAGCTTGACACCGTGTCAGGATCACTGTTATTTCAGCATTTTGATTACACCTTTGCTGAGAGCCAAATATGCAACTTCCTAGCCCAAATCTTGCAGTGAGAAAGAAGGATAAGCCACCAGCAGAAAATTCCCAGGGCTGGAAGCTATGGACCATCCTTTACACTGGTAACTGGACATCTGATCTGTACTCCAAAGCATCATGCAGGTCATTGGGAATACTGGGGAGCACATGAAATAGTGTCTGCCTTCAAGGAACTTACAGTCTTTTGGAGAAGTGCCACATCTAAAAAACAAACAGTATAGAAATAAACAGGTGGGAAGAGACAAACCTCCCTTGCAGGAGAATTCCCAATAATTTATGCAGCTATTCTGCCCTAAAGGAGGTTGAATATAACTCCCCACTACTACAGTGTGGGCCACACATAGTGACATCCTTCCAAAGAGGACAACATGGAAAAGAGGAACAAAAAAAGCAACTTTACAGAGGAGAAACCTGACAAACACTACCTCAGCCAGGTGACCGAGTACAGCATCAACAGTGGAGTCATGTTGATAGTATACACCTTGATGTGATGTAATGTGTTACTTCATCTCTATGGTCTTCCTCCCTAAAACACATAACACCAGTCTAATGATGAGAAAAATATCAGACAAATCCAAACTGAGGGACATTGTACAAAATACCTGAACAGCACACTTCAAAACTGTCAAGGTCATCAAAATAAGGAAAGTTTGAGAAAGTGTCACAGTCAGGAGAAGTCTTAGAAGACATGCCAACTAAATGTAATGTGGTATTCAGGATAGGGTCCTGGAACAGAAAAGGGACATTACATAAGAACTAAGGAAATCTAAGTAAAGGGTGGACTTCAGTTAATATTAATGTATTAGTATTGGTTCATTAATTGTGACAACTGTATCATACCAATGTAAGATGTTAACAACAGGGAAAACTGGGTGTGGGGTATACAGAAATTCTACTATCTTACTGTTTTTTCTGTAAACCTAAAACTGTTCTCAAGTTAAAAGTTAAAAAAAAAAGTAGTAAATAACAAGACAGAATGGGATTGACTCATTCATTCAACAAATATTTCTCGAGTACCTACTATGTGCTGACACTTCGCTGGAGACTGGGGTTGCAGCAATGAGCAAAAGAGAGAAATACCCATGATCTTGAGAAGCTGGCACGGGATGTATGCTAGGCCTTGTAGAACTAATTTACGTTCCCTGTCATAGCTTTCCTCCCTTAGGATGGAAGTCCCAGTGACATTCCAGTGGCAATGTGACCTCCATTGCTTCTTGTTAAATAAGGGGCAAACATGATCCAGGCCATGGTTCAGCAGAGGGAGATGAACAGAAAGAGATCTTGCAGAAGAAAGAATGGGCACTAGAAGCCAGCTGGCACAGCCAGTGTATCCTGAGGTTTCCCAAACCCCAGGAAACAGCACAGCCCTTAAATCCTATATATGCCTAGGGAACATCTGCCAAACCATAGAATTTAGCCAGGGGGAGGTCCCCTCAATCACTTGGTCTATCTCCCTCACTTTATACTGAAGGAAACTGAGGCCCAGAAAAAGAAAATGATTGCTAGTGGCTAGAGAGCTATCTCTGAAACAACTTTCTTTTTTTTTTATTTCCTTGGGGCCTGATTAGCAACTTGGAAAAGTATTTTTTCTTTTTTAAAAATATTTCTTTTTATTAAAGTATAGTCAGTTTGCAATGTTGTGAAATGACTTTTCAATATTTACTTCTTAGAGGCTATGGACATTTATTCTGTTGCTAGGAATCATCAAAAACTGAAAGGCTAGATGTACATACATCCTTAGTATTACATGTGAATAATGGAAAAGACTCAGGAATTCTAGGTACAAAATAAACATCCATGTGGATCAAATAACATAAGTGATAGGAGCTTCCAAACTGATTATCCTCTGTAACTATCCCAGAAACTTACAGTTAATTCACGGTAAACAGTTCACTTCCTAAAAGGAAACAAACTAACTTTAAGATCACTGTAACCAAAATAAAACCAAGTTACTATGTATTGCATTAGCTAAGTAACAGTTTGCAGGGGAACTTAAATGGTGTAGAGCATGGAATAGGACAGACATTTCTTTAAAAAAATAAAAATAAAAAACAAAATACCAACAACAAAAACATAAAAATCTCAGAGTAACACCAGAGTCACACTCAGGTAAAAACAGAAGAGAGGGGACCTATAAACTATGAAATCCATGTAGGTAGTGAGGTAAATCCACTTAGAGAACCATGCTATTCTTGAGAAACTTTTAGGGCTGTCAGCAGCATCCTGACACCTGAAGATGCCACTGACGGTATCAGTTTTAGAGGCAGCCCACTCCCTTCATGATGCCAGCCCATTCTGCACAAAGTTAGATATGTGACCAGACAGTATGCTCAGGAGAAATTGTTTTTGAAATTGAGTTTTCAACTTTTCTATTAAGGATTGTTTTCAAACAACCATCAGGCCAGGAGATGCTTCCATGTTTTATCAGGGGAACACAGTAGACACATTTAAGGTGGAATTTTAATGAGAAGATAATGAAAGAAGAATGAAAAATTAGAATTATTAGCTTAACCTCTAACATTGACCTAAGAATTATACCCCCCTGGGCATTACATTAGAATCACCTGGAGAGCTTTAAAAACTAATGCCCTGGCCCTGGCCCAGACCAATTACATTAGAGTCTCTAGGGTAGGACTCAAGCTTCAGTACTTTTTAAAGCTCCCCAGGTGATTCCATTGTGCAGCCCAGCTAGGAATCCACTGCTCTACAGGGAGTTAGTCTAAATTTTGAATTATCAAATACTCTTAATTAAAGCAGGATAAACTAACCAGGCATCCTAGCAGTCCAATACCGGGCAATGTTACCCAACTGAATACAAAACTACAACTTAAACAATTTGTCTTTTTAAGTCAAATGTACCCAGACTGCTTTGACTTTCCCTCTCTTCTTCAGATATTTCCACAGCCGAAGCAGCTGCTTCTAAAGTGCAGATATTTTTTTCCTCAAAATACTTATACTGAGCATGAGGTACAAACTAAGTGAGAATGAGAAACATCATTCCCCCCTTCCCTACCGTCCTTGGTTGGCCTTTCAAAATAGAAAAATAAAGACTAACTTCTCTTAAATGTTCCAAAACAAAAGAATTAAAATGTATCTTTGGGTAAACAATCCATGAAACTCTATGAGGTATTTCCTTTATTTTTTAATAGTCACAAACTCAGGGTCAATCATGGAAATAGCTGCATAGTTTTGACTCTGCCAAATGCTTCAGTAAAATTACATCACAGGAGGGCTGCACCCTCCGGGAGTTCTGAATAGTATGTACCCTTTTGCCATTTGGGCCCCTGCCAGCTGAGCTGTGGAGTGGTAGCCTTTCTTTCCAGGATGTGAACTCTCCCTAATTATACAGCATCATGACAATTTGCCCCATCTAATTGGAAGATGTTATCAAATCTGACTAAGGACACTCAACAAATGATAACGAAAAAGACAGCTTTAATCATCCTGAAGGGTTAAAATTTAAAATTTCTCCCAAGGAAAACATCAGGGGCAGTGGCTAGATCACCGGGTTTCTAAGAAAAGGGTAACTCTCTCTGCCATGCATGAGATTAAATCATTAAGGAAGCCATGAAAATAAGAATCAAAAACCTAGTCTACAAATGTTTTTGGTCTCTTTCTCTCCAACAGACATTCAGGTAGTAAAGGGAAAGAAATCAACACTCTCCTGTTGCCTGATACAGGACTGACTCATTCCATATAGGAAGGATACTTGCAAGACCATCGCAATATTTGGCTTCCAGGTGGTGATGGTATGTTTGCGTCCTAACATAAAACACATGGAAATGCTATTCAGCAATAAAGAGGAAGAAAGTACTCATACACACTACATCATGAATGAAACTCAAAAAAACTATGCTTAGGAAAAGTTATTATTCCACTTATATGAAATATCCATAAAGGTAAACCTTTAGAGACAGGAAAATAGTTTGGTCTTGCCTAGGGCTGAGGTTGAGAAAGGGGACTGCTTGACAAGTCAGAAGGGATCCTTGTGGGGGAGCTGGAAATGTCCTAAAAGTGGATTGTGGTGATGGTTATATAGCTCTTTAAACGAACTAAAAAACCGTGGAAATCACTTAAAAGGGCTAGATTTTTACGGTACATAAATGATTGGTTATTCTTCAGACCTAAAAAAAATCCTATTCTTCGGAATAATAAAACTGTCTGAAAAAAGCGATATGCTGCCATCTCTCCTGAGTCTGGGGGTGGTTCCGCAGAGGCCATGCAGGTCATTTGTTTGTCACGTTTACTCCCCATGAATTCTGCGTTTCCATTTCCACATGGATAAAGTTATCAGGGTGAGAGAGGATCCGAGAGCACATTGCCAAATCAGATTTGTACAATCACCACAGACACCAGATCTGGGAATTCGAAAGGCAATCAAATGTAAATCCTTCCTGATCTATTAGAGAAGGTTAATGTAAGTTGTCACCTCCCAAGCGTGGTCCTACCCATGGCAGTAAATGGAGCAGCCAGGGAAAATCCGACTTCCGCAGAAACGAAGTCGGGAGGCTGGATCCCTAAGGTCCAAAGAATAACCAATCCGTTGATGGGGTTCCTAACCATACGGGGCATGCGTTTATCAAATCCAGGTTGGCTTGACTTTAGAAGTAGGAACTCTGTTTCAACGGGAGCACGAAGTTGGGAAGTTTGTTCCGCGGCCGCGTGTACCTGGTAGCTCTCCTGGGGCCTCTCTGCGCCACGGCGACACCGCGCTCCCTCAGCCGCCTCAGCTCAGGCAGAGCCCCCGTCCGCGACGAGGGGCGCAGCTCCCGCCGG
This sequence comes from Camelus dromedarius, assembly GCF_036321535.1. Classification (NCBI taxonomy): domain Eukaryota; kingdom Metazoa; phylum Chordata; class Mammalia; order Artiodactyla; family Camelidae; genus Camelus; species Camelus dromedarius. The sequence goes on from NC_087440.1 coordinate 37,344,888, forward strand.
GGGACTGTGCATGGGGGACCACCGCTCCCCAGCTGGGGTGAGGCCCGCTCCCTCGTGGGGTCTGGAATGGCCGGCGCACGTCGGGCAACCTCCCGGCTGGAGCGCGGTCCAGCCCGCGTGCCCTGCGCCTTGGGCTCGGGTCTCGCCCCGCGCGCGGCCCCAGGCACGGCCCAGCGCCGTCCCACACTCGTCCCGACGCCCCTAACCCCGGGTCTGGCGAAGTCCCCCGGCCTCCGCCCCGGGCCTTGGCGCCACCCCCGGGGACAGAAGCGACGTCCAGGTGGTCGAGCCGCGCGCCGCGGGGGTGGCGCCTCCACGAGGCCTCATCCCGGCGTGAGGAGGGGGTGGGGGCGGAGCCGGACGGCCGCCGCCCGGCCCCGGGAGACACGCTCCCAGCCCCCTCCCCGCGCGCCCCCCGCACAGTGCTCATGCGCGCCGCCCAGCCTTTATAGCCGCGGCGGGAGCGGCGCTTTCAGCACTCGGCCGCAGCCGGGCGGATCCGACTCAGGTGCAGAGCCTCAGGCGTCCGGCGCGGGCGTGCGGGATCCTGATGCCTGCCTATCCGTGTCTCCCCTTTGCCGCTCCCAGCTTGTCTGTCTTCATCGTGCAACCTCTACCCTGGCCCGGGGTTGCACAACTGACTCTGGGTTTGGCTCGATTTGCAGCCGGAGCGTGGCCTCCAGATCGAGAGGGGCGCGAGCTCCGGGAAAGCGGCCCCGTGGTCCCCGCCCTTCCCTCGGCAGCGTCTGGGTTTCTGAGGGGTGTGCGGGATCCCTGAGGGGCCGGCGGACGCCGTGAGGTGGGGACGTAGGGGTCTCCGTTCCTAGGGAGCTTCCCTCATTCTCCCTCTCTCCCAGGTCCGAGCATCCCCTTGGCTACCATGTCTGCCTCCTGGATCCCGGTTCTCTGCCTCGGTGGGTACGCGCCCCTCACTGTCCCCTTCCCCTCGCACCAAGCGGGATGGAGGCTGGGGCCAGCCCTCGCGCTGTCCTCTCTTCGCAGGTGTCTGTCTGCTGCTGCTAACAGAGCCCGCGGGCAGCGAAGGAGCCGGTGAGTGGCGGGTTCCCGGGTAGGAGGGCAGATCTTGGTCCGGGTGGTGGGAGGGGCTGGGGGCCAGCCCTTAGAAACGCGCTCAGATGGAGCCCTTGGCCTTGGCGGGGGGCCGGAGCTGTAGCGCGCGAAGGTTCGAGTGCTGCCTGGTGCACCGCGTTCATACCTACAGCCCATCTACTCCCGCTTACCCATTTCTCCCTCGCGAGGGTGCCCTTGGGGTCCAAAGGGCACGTTCATCTCAAGGTGCGGAAAAGGAATCCTCCTCCCATCCACACCCGTATCTGGGTGAGCCTCCCCTCCCCGCAGTAGAGGCATCAGAAGGTCAAGGTAGCCGGCATTCGTTGAAACCGACCAAAAGGCACACTAGTCCCAGGTGTTCTGCGGCATTTGGGGTCAGGGAGAAGCCTTCAGACTGTCGGAACAGAGACAGAAACAGAGGTTTCCGGGTGAGAGAGGCTTATGTCGTTGTCCCATCTTGTTTGACTCCCTAGCGGTTTCTAGGAACGGCCCCTATTTTAAAAAGCAGCATTTATGGGCTCATTTCATATTCGAGAGAGTCTAAAAAGAGTTTGTTCCACATATAGAAGTCTACTAACGGTTGTGTGGTTCGTTGTGTTTTCTACAGTATAAAAACCAAACTCTTTTTACAAAATCTATCCTTGATTTTCCTTGAAAGGAGAAATTAAGGTAAGTATTGCAGCGGGCTGTATTCAGCGCCACCCACTCACCAGGCACACACACCAAAGTCAGTGTTGACAGCTAAAGTCAGAGCCTCTGATGCTTCCGAACATGGGAGGCAGGATTAAGGCTGTTTGCTAACAGGTATGAAGCTCATAGGTATGAGGCTACTGTTTTGGGTAAGGATTTTAACTTGCCCATCCATCTAGAGTGTTTCAGAGCTAAGGAATCAGCCTTGTACCAGGCATGGTGTCTTCCCTTCCACGAACGTGTCCAGTCCAGGTTACAGCTCAATACAGAGGGCTCTCAAGAAGAGGGTCCTTGTTAGAGGCAGACTACTCAGTTGGGCAATACCACCAGACAGCATTACTCTGTCTTGGAAAAAAATTTTTTTAATTATTAACATCTGTTTCAAAAGGGTTTGGATAACCACAATTTCCAGTGTTTGGAGAATGGTATTTAGTAACACTATCCTCAATTTAATATTTACAGTATATTGATGAATTAATATGTTGTACTAAGTTATATTGTTACATGTTGCCAAGGACTTGTCTCTAATGCCTTTTGTAGTAAAATACTGATGATTAGACAGGTTGATCATGTAAAACTTGAGAGTATTAATAGTGCTGTCTAAAAATGCATTCTCTGCCTGGTATATCTCTCTGGACAGATCTGGAGCAAAAATAAGAAATTCAGTTCAGATTGAAATGCTCCATTCTGAAGGGACTAACTTTTCTGTTTCCTGTCCTGCAGGAGCTGTAGAATTTTCCTTGGACTGTGTGACCTTGGGCAAATTAACCCCATGGCTTTAATTACTCCATCTGTAAAATGAGTGATTGAGCTTAATGACCTTCTATAAAGTGAAGCATCTTTACTGGTTTGCTTAAATTAGCATATAATTTTAAGGCACTGCATTTGAAAGAAAACTGATATAAATGGTTCTCAGAAGCAAAGGATGACTTAGATTGTGCATGTGTCTATGAAAATGTTCCTCAGAGGTTCAACCCAGATTTAATATCTTCACCTCAGTCAACTATGTACACAGTTGTAATCAGAGTTGAGATTTTTAAAAATATTTCTAGAATAAATTGGTAAGTGATCAATGACTAAGGTTATTTTTGAGTTCTGTTATATTTCCAGTTATATATTTGTAAATTGGTAAGAACTAAGAAAATTCTCCCTTTAGACTCTATAGTGTCTGAGGACTAAATTGGAAAACTGATTTTTGCTTGCTAAAATGTGGAATGGTGTGAAATGGTACCTAAGTCAATATTCTTAACAAGAAGTGTAGAAATTAGGGAAGTAAAATTTCAATCTCATATCTTAGTTCCCCCACCAGCACTCCCCTAAAAGTCCTAAGAATGGTTATTACATTCTGTCCTTTCTCTTCAGTTCCCATTGCTATCACATGCTTTACCAGAGGCCTGGACATTAGGAAAGAGAAAGCAGATGTCCTCTGCCCAGGGGGCTGCTCTCTGGAGGAATTCTCCGTGTTTGGGAACATAGTCTATGCTTCTGTATCAAGCATTTGTGGTGCTGCTATCCACAGGTAAGCCCAGATCTGCCAAGAGGAGGGCACTGCAAGTGTGATTATTTCTTTTCCCTCTTTAGCCACCAGGACACCTCCCACCCTGCCCTTTTCTTTCTTTCGGTGCCAATTTTGGCCGTAAAAAGATGGACACATTTTAAAGATTTTCCCGGATATTCTTGAAACACCAACTACAAAAGGGAAGCCTTCTGACTGAAAGCAAATTGCATTATTTCTTGGTAGCTAGATTCCTGTGATTCTAAAGCATTCCTAATCTTGTAATATATTTCTGAGTTTTTACTATATGACAGCCATTATTTTAACTTCCACAACTCCACAGCTGTACAAGGTAGGTACAATTTTACCCCATTTTACAGATGAGGAAACTGAATTCAGAGAGTTGTCAAGTATCTTACCCAAGGCCACCGTGGTTAGCAAGAGCCAGAGCTGGGTCTGAAAACCCAGGTCTGCCTCCAGGGCCCACATTCATCACCACTCTGCTATCATGCGAGAGAATGGCCAATATGACACTTTTTTTTTTTTTAAATCAAGTCTAAGGACATGTATTTAAGGTATTTTAGAAAACTAAGAAAATTGTTTGGCACTCTTAACTCTGATTATCTGAGCGACAGGAAACAAAATACTGCAAGTGTGTCCTTATTAACACTTAAGAAGTTTGACAGCACAAAACCGTTTCCCTGGGCAGATTTTATACCCGTGTGAGCAAGTTTCTTAAAAGTTTGGCAGCATCCTTAGGTGGTGAACTATTCTTCCCTGCTGAACTATTTTCTTGATTAATCAGAGTAATAGATGCAACATGGCGGTATAAGTCAAGTCAGATGCCACTGAAAAGGTGTTGATAGGATCTTAGCTATTGTTCTTGCATTGCAGGGGGGTAATCAGCAAGTCGGGGGGACCTGTGCGTATCTATAGCCTACCAGGTCGAGAAAACTATTCCTCAGTAGTTGCCAATGGCATCCAGTCTCAGACGCTTTCCAGATGGTCCACTTCTTTCACAGTGACAAGTAGGTACAATTAAATTGTTCTTACTTTTGTGTAAATATTGTCTCCCCAACCTCAAAAAAGTTTTCTCCTTTTCTCAGTGCAATCTGTTTGACTCTGATGGAAAAACCTGTGATCAAGACTGAAAGGGTCAACTATGGGTTAGAGTCAGGGGATCCCAAGAGTCAAGGACACACTGAAGCCAAATTTGGTGGAATCGGGGGAGGAATAATCTTGCTGTAAGAAGATGGCACTAGAAACTTGAATTGCCTGCAACCAGAATGCCCTGACATTTACCAAGTACCCTAAATCAAAAAACAAGTGAATGAGAGTGAATTCACTTTTGGGTGATCTTTTAAAAATATGATAGATAAGAATCCATTTTGGTCCTTCAAAACTAGCATGCAGTAGCAGGGAGGGTATAGCTCAGTGGTAGAGTGTGTGCTTAGCATGTGCGAGGTTCTGGGTTCAATCCCCAGTACCTCCATTAAAAAAAATAAAGGTTTTAAAACTAGCATGCAGCAAATACTCATCTAATTGCCATCACTCTATTACATTTATCATCCTATAGAACCCTAAATTAGATTCATTATGCTTTGATGGTAAAAACAGGAGAGGAAAAAATAGTCTTCTCTTTATTTTAACAGAAGGCAAAAGTGGTTCCCAGGAAGCTACAGGACAAGCAGCATCCACAGCACGTCCAGCAACAGGTATGAAATATGGAACCTATCTCCTAGCTGCTTGACACAGATTTAGGAAGTTACAAATAAATGTGTTATTGACAGAAGCTTTCCTTTTTAAAAATATTGATGTTAAACACAAAGCAACTGTCTTAAGTTTACTGGTATATTACATAGGGAAACATTCAACTTCATATTTCAGATTCCTTATTCTATTTTCAAAAATAAGCTCTGCTACCAAACATTCTCTTGAAGTCCTGCCATTTCCCCTTGATTTGATAAATCATGTTTAGAACCTGGTCTAAGTAAAATTACCTGGAACCCCTACTTCCATTTGTCATATAAATCAAAGGAATTAATGCATGTCTATATTAGAAATAGCCAGAGATCTTCCTTTTTAAGAATATGACAATTTTAAAATTAAAGAAATTGAGAACATTAGAATCTAACTCTGAGTTTCCAATCCTGCTTCAACTGTGGGTTTGGGATATGAAAGTCCTGGATTGGAGGTGTATTAAATATGTAGGCCTACTACAGTCTTGACTTGTTTCTTTGTTGGGGCATTGCTTCGTCAGTCCAGAAAATCATGAGGAAATTAATTTTTTTTAAGTCTTTTCAAGAATGACACTCATGAGCTTTTCCCCATGTGAATTTCTTGTATGAAACTGTCTTGCTTTTGCTAATGCCAAGTGCTTCTTTTGTTTCAGGTAAACGACTAAAGAAAACACCAGAGAAGAAAACTGGCAATAAGGGTGAGAGTCTGGACATCCATTTGGGAATATAACATTTTCTTTCTCCCCTTGTCTCCTCTTTATTTTTATTTAATTTTTTTTAAATTGAAGTATGGTTGATTTACAATATTGTGTTAGCTTCTGGTGTACAGCAAAGTGATTCAGCTATACACACACACATATATATATATTCTTTTTCATATTCTTTTCCACTATGGTTCATTATAAGATATTGAATATAGCTCTTCCCTCCCTCCTCCTGAAACTGCTAATGGGAGAACTTATTTGGATGTTCACAGACTGTAAAGCAGACATTGCATTTCTGATCGATGGAAGTTTTAATATTGGGCAACGCCGATTTAATCTACAGAAGAATTTTGTTGGGAAAGTGGCTCTAATGTTGGGAATTGGAACAGAAGGGCCGCACGTGGGCCTTGTTCAAGCCAGGTACCAATCTTGTTAAAATGGGAGGAGACTTGAATGATATTTCAAATGATGACAAATGATCACTTCTTTTAGTAGGTACATTCATTTCACTTAAATATAAACATACTGAGTTGTGGACAATCTGGATTTCCAAACTGGAAAGTCAGAATTTAAGACTGCCTGAGCAGACTGGGTAGTGGAAGTGTTTCCTTTTTGGAATGAAAGGATTTAGAGAATTACATGCTATCTATTTGAGAACCAGAAGGTAGGCTAAAAGCCTTGTTGCTCATACAGATTACCTCTGCACATCTACTCTGTTCAATTCCTAATTCCTCTTTGCTGCAAGAGGAAGCAGTGATGGTTATTCCTACCCCCTATTCTGTCGTTATTCTTTTTAGCTCTTTCCATAGTCCATAACTGGAGATCTGAAGCTTAACCTTTTATTCATTTAATAATATGTATTGATGTCTTTTAAAAGATTATAATATGCACGTTATAGAAAGATTGGAAAACATATAAAACACAAAGAAAACAAATTTCCCAAATATACCCCTCAGAGATGATTGCTGTAAGATATTTTATTTCCTTTCAGTATTAAGAAAATATTTGACTATTTATGTATTTCTTTTTCCAAAGCTCAAACTATAAAAATGTCTTATATCCTGGGTTTTTAATCCCTTAGTATTTTGAGCATTTTACCATACCACAAATATTCTTCAGAAAATGGTGTTTCAAAAATGATGTTTGATAATGTTCCTTAGCATGATTTATTTAACCATTTTATTTTTTCACCATTACACTGTGATGAACATCCTTATGCCACCCTTATGCCACCTCTGATTAGTTTATTGGGCTAGATTCCTATCAGTGTCAAAGGGTTCTGACATTTTTAAGACTTCTGATCTAAACAGCTAAATTGCTTTCCAGAAATCTGATCCAGTTTAAACTGCTATCAGCAGTGTATGAGTGTCACCAGTAGTATTACAAATATTAATCTACATTTCACTTGTTATTTTTTACAATTGGTTCTTAATTTAGACAGAAATTTTTGGAGTGTGAGAATTTTTAACTTTGTTGTTTCATACATAGTTTAATCATCTGTCCCACACCTTAAAAAAAAAGAGCTTCTTACTCCATTGATTTGTGATTTATAAGTTTAGACAAATCTGTTTCTTTGATCCATATACTAATTCTTACATCTTTTCTGTACTTTGATTATTGTAGCTTTCTTTAACATTTTAACATCTCATAGGGCAAATTCCCTTCAATATTTTTCTTCTAATATTTTTTGTTTGCTATTTGTATCCAATTCTTTTTCAAGATGAAAGCTACACTACCTTGTAGATTCATACAAAGACTAGCTTCTCTATAAACTTCCTGGCTTACAGTTTTTCTGTTTTAGGAGGAACATTAGAATAGATAAACTATAACCAGGAGTTTAAGTAGAATAGGAGAATATCTCATTAAGGATGCCAAAATAAGATTAAATGTCATAAATCATAATTTGGATAGTTGAAGAGTGACCATAAAAGTGAAAAGGTTATCAACCCATGAAATCTGATTTTGTGACCCAATATTACACAAGGTATGCAGAAATATAATCAGTGCTATACTTGTCCCTCACAAATCCTGACTTAATGGCAATTGATAATGCTAGGATCTTAAAATTTTGCACTTATGAAATTTTCACTTATCTAAAAACTAAACACAACAAATTGTACTTTAACTGTTTTACTCCACGTGGTCTCTAATGAACACAGAGTAGTTGAAATTCTTTTACTATTAAATGTGGAAAGTCCCAAATCTCTTACACATAATTGTAAGGTTGGCAAATGTCAAAATCATTTACTGCAAGAAAATTTCAATGTTGTAATACTTTATAATTTGTTTCCTTATAAGTTTTCTCTTTTAAAAAAATGCTGGCCTTAGTGTCACTGAAATTGCCTCTTCTGCCCAGGGACCTGGATTAATAGACAGACTATTCAGGGCTTCCAAGGTCCTCCACTGGAGCAGACCTGGCCTCACACCCAGCTGCCTTCCAACTATCTGGTGCCCAACTGCAGATTTCCATTAAGCCTAGTGCCTTGAGCCAAGCCTGGTTTCAAGTGCTCTATATAGTTTAAGAGCCAGACAAACCAGAATTTAAAATGTGGTTTTGTCAGGCAAATTACCTAAGTGTTCTAGGCCTCAGTTTCTTCATTTATATGACAGGGCTAATAATTTCTACCTGTAGAGTTACGATGAAATGGGATTACACGTGTAGTATGTATTTAGCATATTACCCATAATATAATAAACCCTCAAGGTAGCAGTTATTTTTGTTACATTTCTAAAAATTCAAGTAAGGATGCTATACCTTAATTGGCTGTATGCTGTAGGATTAAGAAAGCAGCTTAGGTGTTGTTCAATTTAAAGACCTTTTTTTTTTTGAGGTATGTAATGTTGCTTGTTTGTTTTGCCTTTGCAATTCTCTCTGGATAACCTTTTTTCTTTTTTTTACTTTAGTGAACATCCCAAAATAGAATTTTACTTGAAAAACTTTACATCAGCCAAAGATGTTTTGTTCGCCATAAAGGAAGTAGGTTTCAGAGGGGGTAATTCCAATACAGGTAAGTAGACTTTGGCACCTGGGATGTGACACAGAGCGAGTTATGAATGATCAGACATGTAAGATAGTATTATGCTAGTTTATACAAGCATATGTGAAACTCTTCCTCCTGGCACTGATCTTGGTTAGGTCTGTATTTGATTATCTGAGATATTTGATTGACAATAGAAAATGTACCAAAGGGTTTATTGATATTGCTTATCTTAAAAAAAAATAAAACATTGTGACTTAAAATCCTCATATTGGACAGGGCAGATGCCACTTTAGAGAAGTACCTATTTAGAATGTTTAAAAGAGGCAAAGATCAAGACTCCACTAATGATAGCAGATGTGGCAGAAAGAACTAGAGTAGGTCTCTGGAACTTCTGAAGGGAGATTTCTTGTTCTGAGTCCTTAGAGGTACTAAGCAGTCACTAAGGGGCTGGATAGCACAGGTACAGATGTGGGAGTCAGTTTCATGTTTCTGACTGGTGATTGATGTAAGGAAAGGAAATGTTTCTGGGAGGTGATGGGGGAAGTAATGTGGGTTGAAAGGCAAAAAATAGGCCCGATGGATAATTACACTTTCCCATCTGATGCATCTGTTAAAGAACTTTGTTCTACATAAGTTAAATTCTTAAACTTGGATGCATCAAGTTGGTACAGGGAAATAAAAATGTCTTTTGAGCAGTAGTGCTGTTGTAGTTTGCTTCTTTTTCAAACCTAGGAAAAGCCCTGAAGCATACTGCCCAGAAATTCTTCACAACTGATGCTGGAGTGAGGAAAGGGATTCCCAAAGTGGTGGTGGTATTTATTGATGGCTGGCCTTCTGATGACATCGAGGAAGCAGGCATTGTGGCCAGAGAGTTTGGTGTCAATGTATTTATAGTCTCTGTGGCTAAGCCTATCCCTGAGGAACTGGGGATGGTTCAGGATGTTGCGTTTATTGACAAGGTAAGGAGGTGAGAGGTGTCGTCTTTTGGTAGTGATTCAGTTTTGGACCTCAAGGCATAGTGCTAACTGGCCTCTCTCTGGATTAACTTTGAATATTCAAGATTTAATGTTTTCACAATTTTAAAGAAACTTTTGATTCTTTGGATGTCTTCTTTGTGTTGCCTCCATTAGGCTGTCTGTCGGAGTAACGGCTTCTTCTCTTACCACATGCCCAACTGGTTTGGCACCACAAAGTATGTAAAGCCTTTGGTACAGAAGCTTTGCTCTCATGAGCAAATGATGTGCAGCAAGACCTGTTACAACTCAGTGAACATTGCCTTTCTAATTGATGGCTCCAGTAGTGTTGGGGACAGTAATTTCCGCCTCATGCTTGAATTTGCTTCCAACATAGCTAAGACTTTTGAAATCTCAGACATTGGTGCCAAGATAGCTGCCGTACAGTTCACCTACGATCAGCACATGGAGTTCGGTTTCACTGACTATACCACCAAAGAGAACGTCCTAGCGGTTATCAGAAACATCCGCTATATGAGTGGTGGGACAGCTACTGGTGATGCCATTTCCTTTACTGTCAGAAATGTGTTTGGCCCCGTGAGGGACAGCCCCAACAAGAACTTCCTAGTAATTGTCACAGACGGGCAGTCCTATGATGATGTTCGAGGCCCTGCCGCTGCTGCACACGATGCAGGTAAGGTCCTTGTCTTTCGTCTGGAAAGGGAACTGAAGAGGGGTCAGTGAATTTTAGGAGTAAATATAAACTTATGTATTTATTTTACTGAACAAACACCTATAGTGTGGCAGTTACTGTTTTAAGAGCTTTACCCAATATTCACTGATTTAACTGTCAAAGCAGCCCTACTAATCTCATTCTACAGATAAGGAAACCACCTTCCCCCAAATCACACAGCGAGTAACCTTGTGAGGCCAGTATTCAGACCCATGCAGTTTGGCTGAATCCATACTCCTAATAACTATTTTTGGGAGAACTGTCACGAGAACCATGTCATGTGTCAAGGAAATATGTTACAGGTGTTCATGTTTGGCTCAAACTTGGAGTTTATACCTCCAAAATTACAGATTATTATAATTTACTATGACTCTGCTATTTGATGATTTATCCTAACTTTTTTTTTCCAGTAGTTTTCAGTCTTGCATGAGTTTTCTAAGATCACCAATAAATACATTAATCCTATTCCATCTAAATTTCCTTTTTAGTGTCTTTTTTCCCCTTGAGATAATGAAACACCAATAAAAGGGTATAAAAAAGTTTTCTCTCTCTAACCCAACTTTAATGTTTATTTTGGCAAAGGCCTCTAGTTTTTGAAGACATTAGCATGTGTGTTGCTAAGATCATATAGGCCCCAAAGAGCTGAGGTTCCCCTCCCTGGGATAAAACTGAGTGGTTGGGAGTCCAATATTTGAAAAAACAAAAATGCTAACTTGGGAGTAGGGGATGAACAACCTTATATTTTTCTATACTCTTCTGTACTTCCTTTTCCCTACTTAATTTCTAATGAATTAACTTTTCCTTTTATACACTCATTACCACCTATGCTAATGCATTTATGGACTTTTATAGATATTGATGGAACACTGTTTTTATTAAGTAGGTCAGAGAACAGATACATGCAGTTTAAGCTATACACTGGTTTATTTTTATACATTTGACTTAATGTATACCTCAGCAACTAACTTATGTTGATAGACCTGTTTGCTATCATACTCCTTTGAAGTGTAGCTTACTGACTTTATGCTTAACAGGATTGGATTCAGGCTAAATAAAGTGAACTAAATAAATTCAAATATATTTTCCCTGTATGATTAATTGAATTTCAGGAGGCTGGGCCACACTATTTTCATGAAAATTATCCTTTAGTGATAGTGAAGTGAAAGTTAACAAAAGCCAAAAAATAGGCTAGGCTTTCAGGGCTAGGTCACAGCTGATTTGTTTGTTAACTGTAATTATATACTGGGCCTGAGCTAGACAATCTGAGCTTGAATGCAGAATTAAAAGTGGAAAAAACTGAGGTGGAGAAATTTGTTTGACAACTTTGCCATGGAGAGGGGAGGACTGGCAAGTGGTGATAGATCAGGTATTGTTTCAATTAGCTTTTACATCATCTAAACCTGCTTTATTTATATCTTAAGTATTCACCACTAAGTACTGTCTACGATGAGGAGGAGGATGAAGCTTTGGATAGGAGGGAGGTAGCTATTTCAGAAACTCTAAAAACTTTATGGGAGGTTTCATCTACACTCAGAATCTGCTAAACCACAGCGTCTACAATTGGGATTGAGGTGATGAAATCAATGTAATATCACCCTAATCAAAATGTACAGCTGGAGTAAAAGCCTTCTAGTGGGTCAGGGAATGCAGATGGATGCTTATCTATCCAATAATAAAAAATTATCCCAGTGGGGAGGGTATAGCTCAGTGGTAGGAGTGTGTGCTTAGCATGCACGAGGTCCTGGGTTCAATCCCCAGTACCTCCACTAAAAATAAAGAAACCTAATTACCAGCCCCCCCCCCCCAAATTATTCCAGCTTCAGACTTTTGTCTTTTTTTTTTTTTTAATCACCACAAGACTTTTGCTTGGGGATTAAAGACTAACAATTTCTATTGGTCAGTTTGCCAATGTAACATAAAGATTGAAATAGAAGAAACATTTATCATTCACAGAGGATTAGTCATCATTCCCCAGACAATGCAACAGCCTTAGAAAACTTTCACCATTTATGTTCCCATCTTTTGTGTCATTCTTTCTTGCTCTATTATACTGGCTATGACTGCAGTATAATGGTTAATTGAAGTGATGATAGCAGGCAGTCGTTTCTCATGCCAAACTCAGAGGGGAAGTTTTCACCATTTTACTAAGTATGGTTGCTAAGGGTTTATTCATTTGTTTGCTTTTAGGTATTATTATCAGGGTAAGAACGTTTCCTTCTGTTTCTAGCTTACTGTGTTCTATCATGAATGGAAGTTGAACTTTCTCAAATATTTTTTCTTTCAGGAATCATATGATTTATCTGTTAATGTGGTAAATTACACTGATGGCAAAACTCTGGTTTTGTTTTGACCAAACTGTTTAGCCATTTTCATCACAGTGAATGTTAAAACCTACCTAACAATTTGTTACAGGGTATTTAGTACTTCAGGCATTACAAGGCAGTTTTGTCTGAAACTATGCACTGATGTATTAAAAACATACACATGTCATTTTATACATAAGCTGGAACTTAGTTTTAATTCACTTAAAAATACTTGCATTGTAGGTATCACCATCTTCTCTGTTGGCGTGGCTTGGGCACCTCTGGATGACCTGAAAGATATGGCCTCTAAACCAAAGGAGTCACATGCTTTCTTCACAAGAGAGTTCACAGGATTAGAACCAATTGTTTCCGATGTCATCAGAGGCATCTGTAGAGATTTCTTAGAATCCCAGCAATAATGGTGACATTTTGACACTGAAAAAAAAGTGCAAGGGGATATAATATATAAGTTGTATCCTAGTAATACTGAAATACTATATAGCATATTAAGATCACATACAAAACTATTAAAGATGCCAACAAATGTAAACAAATAAGCATTCATTTAAAGCTCTTATCTTTCTAAGTACAATTTAGACTTACTCAAAACACTCTGCTGAGGCTTCAAAATCATGACTCTTAGAAACTCAGGAAAGAGGAGATATTGTAGATTAAAATGTTAAGAGTTCTATTCTAACATGCATATTAAATGTACAGATATGTAAATTCTATAGCTCAATTAAAGAATCTGTTATTTAGACCAAAAGCAACATTCCTTCTCTAATTCTGTGTTAAACATATAAGGAAAGTGAAACAAATAGAAAACAGTTCTTTAACTTAGTTCAAATGTAAATATTTTGACCCAAGTAGATATTATCTTAAAACCAATCAACAATATAGATGTTATTTAATAGGCTAAAAAGTTATTACAGATGAAATAGGTATCAAGCCTCTTGTAGAGTATTTTCATAATAACTTATAACAAATATTACACTGAACAACATAGCAAGACTGCCTGGTATTTTTCTATTTATATCCTTTTATATGTGTATTGATATACTTGGATTATACTCTAAAAGTCACCCACATATTGAAAAAATCTTAAGTTGGTAAATTTTTACTTACCACTTGTACTTTAAACATTTAGCTTTAATGAAAAGCACATCTTTCAAATAGCAGAACTGCAAGAAGAAAAACTGTACTTTGACTAAGCAATAAAACTGCTAGTGACTATTATTCTAAGGTGCCTTAGTTCTTATTATTTCAAGTGTCTATCCCTAGAACATGATAAAAATTCTACATTAGCTACTTTGTGTGGAGTTTTTTCTTAAAATCATGCAGTAAGACGAAGTATATTTATTTTTCTATTACTCAGTGAATGCCTAGGCATTAAGCACTATGCACAGAAAATACGCAGATGCTTTTGGTTACTTGGTTCAACAAAAATTGTTTTGTAATTAACATTATTTTTACTTACACGTGCTTGCAAATTTGGTTCCCAAGAAAAGTGATCAAAACCCCCTTACCGTAACTATCATTACCTCACCAAGAACTCTCCCCTCCGACAGAGGTGCACTGCCATCTCATCCTATCTTCTCTACAGACAGCAACTATCCTCACCCTCATCCACCTGCACACTATCTCCCTTCACACATACGCTGATCCCATCTCAAATAGCTTACAACTGATTGACCTGAAAAAGGTGTTAACTGTTTGCAGTATTATATATCCCAATGAATTTTTTGAGTTAAACGATTTTATTGCTTTTGTAAAAGGAATGAAAGAAGTATGTATCAGAGAGGGAAAACTGAAATTGCCCTTGACACTATATAAAAATTTGACAAAACACAATATGGGAAGTCAGTGACTCCCCTGACCATCCTCCGCCTTTTTCAAAAGCTGCAAATATGACTGATTCACTTAACAAGAATTTTCATTTAACTGAACTACAAAAATGGATTTAATGTTTTTCCCTAATAAATAAATTTGAGCTGAGTGCCACTTCTTAAAAAATTAAACAAATGAAAACCCAGCTTCTACTCATTAGCCCTTTTTAAAAAAAAAGTTTTAAAAATTAAATTTTAAATTCTCTAAAAAACTTTCTGTGGGGTAATTAGGTTTATTTATTTACTTATTCATTCATTTACTGGAGGTACTGAGGATCAAACCCAGGACCTCATGCATGCTGCACACATACCCTCCTCTTAAAAATGCTTTTAAACATTTTATAAAGGACAAAGTTTTGAGGTAACCAGGGAAGCTAATTATTTGGACTTGGAGCAAGATAGTAGAATTAAATACTTTATGTATTGTTACTATTAATTATTTTTAGAAGAAAATATAATCAATATAAAGGGTTAACAACTTTTTAAAAAAGAGTAAAAGAGGGTTTTAAAAGATAATCCAACTTCTGCAAGCATACCTCAATTTCAATTATGCTAAGCCCATTTATAACCTTTAATGCACTAAATGGTATGTTTAGTCCTCAGTGGATAACTTACTTTGAAATATGAGTACATGAAAACAAGTATGAAAAAGGTAGAATGTGATTAAATATTGAGAAAGTCAACATTAATTAAAGTTTATATGTAAAAACATTCTTACAGTTTCTTCGTCAAGTAGTGTTGGGAAAGCTGGACAGCCACATCTAAATCAATGAAGTTAGAACACTCCCTCACAGCATACACCAAAATAAACTCAAAATGGCTTGAAGACTTAAAAAGAGATGACACCATAAAAGTCCTAGAACATAAGCAAAATATTCTGATACAAATCATAGCAATGTTTTCTTAGGTCAGTTTCCCTAGACAATAGAAATAAAATAAAAGCAAAAACAAACAAATGGTACCTAATCAAACTTACAAGCTTTTGCACAGCAAAGGAAACCATAAACAACAAAAAAAGAAAACCTACTGACTGGTAGAAAATATCTGCAAATGATGGGACCAACAAGAGCTTAAATTCCAAAACATACAAGCAGCTTATACAACTCAATAATTTAAAAAAAAAATCAAAAAATGGACAAGAGACCTAAACAGATATTTCTCCAAAGACTTAGAGATGGCCAACAGGCATGTGAAAATATGCTCAACATTGCTAATTAGAGAAATGCCAATCAAAACTACAGTGAGTAATCACCTCACACGGGTCAGAATGGCCATCATCAAAAAGTCTACAAATAATAAATGTTGGAGAGGGTGCAAAAAAAAGGGAACCCTCCTACACTGTTGGTGGAAATGTAAATTGATGCAGTCACTATGAAGAATGGTATGGTGATTCCTTAAAAAACTAAAAATAGTTATCATATGCTCCAGAAATCCCACTCCTGGGCATCTATCTGGAAAAGACAGAAACTCTAATTCAAAAAGATACATGCACCCAAATGTTCACAGCAGCACTATTTGCAATAGCCAACACATGGAAGCAACTTGTGTCCATCAACAGATGAATGGATAAAGATGTCATATATTGGTGTATATATAATATATATATATATAAATAAAAGTCATAAAGAAGAATGAAATAATGCCATTTGTAGCAACAGAGATGGACCTAGAGATTATCACACTAAGTGAAGTCACACAGAGAAAGACAAATACATCACTTATTTGTAGAATCTAAAAAAATGATACAAATGAATTTATGTACAAAACAGAAACAGACTCACATACTTAGAAAACAATCTTATGGTTACTAAAGGGGGAAGTGGGGAGGGATAAATTAGGAGTTTGGATTAACAGATACACATCACTACATATAAAACAGATAAACAAGGATCTACTCTACTGCACAGCACAGAGAACTATATTCAGTACCTTGTAATAACCTATAGTGGAAAACAATCTGAAAAAGGATATGTATGTATGTATGTAAACTGATTCATTTTGTTGTACACCTGAAAAAGCGTAACATAAATCAACCACACTTCAATAAGAAATTTATATAGAGAACCCAGGAAGCCCCAGATTCTGGGTGACTCTTTGGGGATATAACCTGGGTATCAGTTTTTCTCAAGTCCAGTGGTTAATTCTAATGTGCATCTAGAACTAAACCCCTGATTCTTAAACTGTTAGACCATCCTAGTAGGATACTTAGGTCTGAAAAGCACAGAAGTCTTTTTTCTTTTGTTTGTAATTTCAGAATTGCGAAATTTTGAATTTTGGTTGACTACGGTTTGCTTATAACATTAAAGAATAGGGTAATAAAGCTCAAGATAAAAGCTATTTGTTTCTATTTCTCCTCTGATCTTTCATTATCAGATTATAAGAATCTATACTGTTTCACTGAGAGAAGATGAAATTGGGGGAAGGAGTCTCAAGAATTTATGTATTTTTGGACTTTATGATGTCTATGTGAACAACCCAATCTCAGAGTTCTACAAAAGTACAGATTAAATTCTGTAGTCCAGATAGTTTCTGTTCAAATTTATATTACCTCAAGACCCTTGGGAGCATGACTTCTGGTTGGGAATGAAAAGGTAATTTGTGTGTGTGTGTATACATGTTTGCATTTATATATATTTATACATGTTTTATATACATACAATATTTTTAAACTTTACGTACAAAGCACCATTTAATAGTGAAATTAATCTACATAATTTCCCATATATCACAAATGGAAGCACACAAATAGAATGAAAATAAGATACCTTTTAGTCTCTTCCAAATTTTAATATTGTAGAGAAAAATACAACCAAAGTAGGTAAGAGAAAAATAAACATATATATACTATTTTTATTCATTTCAGTTTTAATACATTCCAAAAAAGGTGAATGCTTATGCATTACAATGATGATAATCACATTTCAGTGAAACAGTAATGCACTGGTTTAGAATAGCTGTCAGAAACAGTACTAACTTTGGAAAGCTTGCTATTAAATTATTTAAAAAAAAAAAAAAGAGGAAGAGAAAAGTACCTCTTTAATTTGTTAACTTGAATCTTCAATTCAGAAAACTAAAGAACTAATATCTTAAGAAAATTTATGAATAGTTTTGTTAGTGTCTCACCAGCAATGACTAAGATTGCCACTTGGATTTTTATGGTAGGTGACAAAATTTCTCAATGTACATACAACGTAATTT
Source organism: Camelus dromedarius (assembly GCF_036321535.1). Taxonomy (NCBI): domain Eukaryota; kingdom Metazoa; phylum Chordata; class Mammalia; order Artiodactyla; family Camelidae; genus Camelus; species Camelus dromedarius. Next base: position 37,362,641 of record NC_087440.1, read on the forward strand.
TTTTTTTTGCAGTAGGCATTCAAACGGAATTCTGCCACATAAGTCTTCTAATGTTACCTTCTAATTCCATTTGCAATTCCCTTCAAAGAAAAGGGATGATAATACCTTGTTGAAGGAAAAAGCTCAAAGATACCAATATTTAACATCATTTATCAGGATAACTTTTAATTAAAGAATAATGTAGTTTATTATCTACTGAACTTTTTCATGGAAACAAGCATGGCTAGATAGGAGACAGCACTATTAACTGAAATTCAGATTTAATTAAGTCGTAGGATACAAGGAAATGATTTAAGATTGTATCTCTGCAATTTTCTGTTATTTTGATTTATCTAACTTGTTTCAATAGAAGATTTCTTTAATCCCCAAAACAGTGTGAAATACTTAGAAAGGCATTCTTAATATAGGGCTAACTGTTCTAATCTTATTAGAATACCAATAAACAGTACAAAATTTAAAAGAACAGCATAAAAACGAAGAACTCACTGCAATCATCTCCGTTTCCTAGTTTAATGATGCAGAGTAAAGTATTGCACTTTATTATTCAACACAAAATAATGTAGTCAACAGTAACATACAGGTACACAATTTAATATTTATTATATGCATTTTATATACATTTTTCAACAGCTGTACGTTCGCTATGTGGTACAATCTTAAAAATTTGCTGATTCATAGTTTGTAAAACAAAAACCTTACAAAACTCATCAAAACTCGCAAACTGATCAGAAAAGTTTTTTGGAAGACTAGAAAAAATACTTTATTGTCTTAATCATGCATTACACAAACAAAATGTTTAGTTACACCATAAAATTAAGCACATTGAAAAAATAAAACAGGGTAACTAGTCCAAACACAGATTTCTGATCCTGATTCAACTATTTTTGTATCCTATTTGTAATGCAAATAAAATTTTAACTCCAAATATTTTTAAACAAGATAAGTTTTGTTTGGAATCATGGTAAACCAAGATATGTATCTGAGGGGAATCACCTTGACTTGTAACTTAAACTATAAAATACTCCATTTTTAGTCTATTTTAGACTATTCAAAGAGTTCCAAAATAGATATATAGGTTCCTTTAGCACATTAATAAAAGGATATAAAGACCAACAAAAAGTGAAATAAATAATAGGCTATTAGCAAGATGGATAATCCTTGATAAATAAACTTGTAAATACAGTAAGATGTACAAAATATCACATAGTGATAGGATGCCAAGATTAGTTTGTTGTTGTTTTCTTTTTTTAAGAGTTCATTTGGAGTACTCAACCCCGTTTCATTTTAATACACTTAATAGTCCTTGGCTTATGAAGACAATTATGTGATGATGAAGGTGATTTAGCATCTTTATGGAAGGACTTAGCTGAGCTGTATTAGGCAAAAGAAGGAACAAGTGTGGTTACACGGCAGCGGGTAAGTGAGATCTCTGTGTTTTAGGGTTGTATAATGCAGAAAAACTTCAATACAATCTTGAGCACTGTTGTGACAGGCTAAATATATAAAAAGACTTATAAAAACTAGAATTTTATCCAAACATTTTGTGCAACTAATGCTAAAATATTTTAAGTTAAATTTTCTTTCTTTTTTTTAAAGCAAAATAAGTTTAAAAGGGAATCTGTGGCATTCAACTGATAAACAGAAGATCACTAAGAGATGAAAAAAAGCTACTCTTGGAGCTCACTTCCCCCCAACAAGAGCACCACATTCCTAACCCTAAGGCAGCACACAGAGTCCAAAATAAAAGTCTTTTTGTAAGATCAGACTCCACATTGGCTTAAAGATACCTAACAGACAGACATACGCTCAGTTCATATCCAGTACAGGCCACAAAAAATGGAGTCCTTTTTCTGTCCCACAAAATACAGTAATTACAAATTAAATTAAAGAGCCTGACGTTACGATGTGATTTCCACCAATTTATGCCTGCCCCAAATAGCCTTCACCAGGCAGATCACATGTAGTGTCGTATCAGTAACTTTTTTGATGGCAGTGATGTAGACCCTCTGTGTGTCCAAGCAAATCTGTTATGATGCGAGTTTTTGTTGGTTCACACAAATACTTTGGCAAGGGCATCAGCCCCTGCACTAGCAATATATGCTTTTGATGGATGGAAAGCAACATCATAAATTGATTCATCTAATTTCTTCCTATGTGCTGTTATTTCCTGCACACATGTCTTGCTGTCCAAATTCCACAATCTAATAGAACAGTCATGGCCTGTAAAAGAATAAAGAATGTTATGAGTAACAATTCTATTATAAAATCTGTGGGCAGTATAGTAAGTTCAGACTTACTTCCAGACATCAAATAGATTCCGTTAGGATCTACTGCTAGACTTGTAACAGCATCCAAATGAGCTACCATAGAATGGATCATTTTACCTAAATAAAATATAACAGAGAAGATTAACTTTTCACAAACAGTTACTAACTTGAGAGATCAGAAACCATAATCCAACAACATAAAATAATCACTGTAGCAGTATTTATTATCATGGTAAAATACATATAACATAAAATTGACCATTTTAGGCATTTAAGAGGGTAAAATTCAGTGGCTTTTAGAACATTTACAATGATATACAACCATCATCATTATCTAGTTCAGAGCATTTTCACCTCTGCAAAAGGAAACCCCGGTATCCATTAAGTACTCACTCCCCATTTCCACCCGCCATCCCTCCAAGTCCCTGGTAACCATTAATCTGCTTTTTCTATAGATGGGTCTATTCTGAACGCTTCATACAAATGCAATCATACAATAACATGTTGCTTTTTGTGTCTGCCTTCTGTTAGCATAATGTTTTCAAGGTTCATTCACCATAATAATATTCTGAAGAGAATTTTAATTTTGACATAGAACTTTCCCAGTTTTCCTAAAAAACAAAAAAACAAAACAAAAAAACTCTGTGGTATGTATCTGACAGTATCTAATAGTGGAAAACATAATGACTACAAGGTTGCATGAAAAGCTTAAGATCATGTAAAAGGGAATTAAAATAAAAAGAATCTTTCTCATTAAGTGATGTGAAGATTTTATATACATGGTTAATGATAAATCACCAGAGAATATATTCCTATCTAAAGATTCTAGTATCATCAAATTCATTTATCTTTTAGATATGTCAATTATTTTATATATTAGAAACAAGAAAAGGGAGATGAGTGGGAGTATATCAGAGAAATTCTTCTGGGATTTCCCCAGATAGCAACAAAAACACTATTCTGGCAAACGTAATTTAATGAATATCTTCACTGAAGATTTGGCAGGCAAATGGACTCAACAGTGAGTTGAAATTAAAAAGCAAGTTGTGCTGCACAAACACTATGGAGAAAGGGCATCAGCCTCTGCACTGGCAACATATGCTTTTGATGGTTGGAAAGCAAACACATAAACTGGTTCACTCAAGAAGGGAATAAAACAGCAAATACTGGTATCTCTAAAAAGATTTCCTCCCTTTTCATTCAGGATTGAGTCTATTACTCAAGTGCCTGGCTGCTCCTAATGAGAGATGGAGGGCTTTCTCCAGAATTCTAGTTATTGCCATTTGCCATGCTGCTTGTCCCCTGATGACATTCTACAGTAAGACATGAAATAAATCTACTTTGTTACCTGCCATGGGGCTATAGCTGTTGACCTGAATACAAACCCACAACATAAACAAACATGCAAAAAGTTACTCTGAAAAAAACCATAAAAAGTTGTATCACTGTCTGGCAATACTAAAAATAAACACTTGTCAGTTAAGGACAAAATTAAAGTCTCTCATTATTTCAAACCACATTTGTCTGTTTCTCATCATTACTAAGATCAATGGAGTAATTTTAACAATTCTCTGCTATCCTAAAAAACAGAAAAATTATTCAACATACTATTAGTTCAACATAATTCATCTATCAGCTCTAGAATCCATTCCTCCCAACAGTTCTATTAAAAACAAAAACAAAAACAAAACAGCAACCCAGAGTATGAAATGGCTGGCCTCCAGCAAAATAATCTCAAAACATTAGGAGGTTAACTACCAAGTATCATTAGCTTCCTTTAAAATGTCAAATCTATGATGGTGATCCTTAATTCACAGATCTAGTTCTGACTCCTCCTGAGAACGATCCTGTATCTCCTATATTTAACATATCTTAAATCAAAGAATTTGTTCATCCAAATAGCAGATCTACCCATTTCTTTAAGGGTGCTGTAATTTTCCAAGTTTAACTCCAGTTCTCCTGCCTGTGCACTAAACTAACCCTCACTATGGTATGTTATCAATTTAGAGTCAGCCTTCCTCTACATAGTCACAAACTCACTTCAAAATGTGAGTGACCTGTTAGACTGGACAATTTGTAGAGAGGTGCAATGCTGAACCAAGCTGGATGCTGAGATTCCATTAGTGACCACAGAAATCACAAAGAACTAGGAGACCCCTCCTTTACCAGCATATACTTGCAGCTTTTCACATTTAACCAAATTCACCTTTTCCCCATGACTCTGCTACCACCTGCCTTCCCCTACCAACATTAACTCTTTCTTCCTGTAACTGAGGAAATAGAGGACACACTAGTTCTCCCTTTCCCAGCACCCTTTGACTTGGATAATCAATATTGTGGGCCTCTATGAAATGGAGAAGAAACAGTCTGAGGTTAAAAAAAAAAAATGTAGGCTCTGGAAGCAAACTGCATAGGTTTAAATCCCCACCCTGTAATTTCCTGTTTTTAACACTACACAAATTACCTAACTTCTTTTGGACTTTTTATTTCAACTGTAGAATGAAGGTAACAATAGTATATCTATCTACCTTATAGAGCTATTATAAGATCAAACATGTTACTCATAAATCAAATAGAACAATGTCTCTTACAGAAAGCAACATACCGCTAGTCTGTAAGATCCAAGAGGACAGGACATTTTATTTTTGTTCACCAAGCATCGAGAAATGTGCTGAGGATATGGCAGACAGCAGTAAGTTTTGCTGAATGGCTGAGTCCATAACCAATTCAGGATCTCCTTCCTCTAACTCTTCCACATTCCTTACTTGTACTACACTTTCTCCCAGATCTACCCACTAGCTAAGTCTCTCAGGGACAGCATATGCAATTCCTATTTGTGCCTCTATCAAAATTTTAAAAATCATGAGCCCTAAGATCTCTCTGGAACAAATAGTAGAGATTGAAACTTTAAAATTCTTTTAAAGTCAAGGATCTGCCATATAGTGTGACTTGAATACTCTTTCTAAACCAATATTGCAAACCCCTGCTCAAATATTCTAAGTGGTTTCCATAGTGCATAGTGTAAACAAAGATACATTATTCTTAGCCTAGCTCTGAAAAGTTCTCCTCAATAGTTTCTGCTTCCGTTCTCCAAACTTACCTCTTCGGTTCCACCTATAAAAAACTTCTGTTCCAGCCCAAGTTTCCACTGCCATGTCTCTACTCAAAATATGCCCTTATCTAGAATTTCCTACTACCTTCCTCACTTTAACAAAACAAAAAAAAACCCTTACCACTCTTTCAAGGAAAGGCTCAAACTTTCACTCTATGAAGACTCCTTCATATAGAGGGGCTCCTCTTACTGCATACATACCTCTTACTGCATGAACGTGTGTATGTATGAGCATGGGTGCACCTCTGCCATAATTTTCCCCAGATAACAATAAGCCCCCAGAAAGCAGAAACCACATCTTATACATGATAGTAGTCAGTGCAGTGCAAAATACTAAATATACTTCTGTTGTCAAAATCTAAATATTTATTGAACCCATTCATACTATCAATTTCTATAACATTTCAGATAAAAATTCAATAAATTTACCACTCATTTGATAGAATAATATCCTATTAATAACATAGCTAACCATCAATACCAGTTATGGGGATATTCTAGTTTATCACATTTAAATGAATTACCAATTTTCAAAAAAGAATTTCTTTGAAAACAATACATCTGAACACAATTTACAATTTAACTCAAGTGTTGTATGTATGTGTATCTGTGTATGTGTGAGAGAGTTTTTCCACTGTTTAGAGCCTATTGCTCCAATTATCTTCACATTACAGGTATACTAGTTAAAAGAAAGAATTCGTAGAATTTGTAAACAATTTGAAAAGCCACAAGCTCCTTACTTCTGATTTCTGTCGGTAAAATAACTCTAGAAACTCACTTTGCTTTTAATACAACTACTAAAATTCCTGAATCTCCCCTTACAAATTTAGATTTTCAATAATTTTTTTAAAAAGGAATCTTTTTAGAAATACAGTGAAGAAAATTATTTCTCTGCTCTGGCAGCAGAGGATGACTGTTAGGCTTCATAAAAATGTTCAAAGAATTGATCTGATAAGGTGTTAAATTGAGAAGATCCACTTGAATACGAGTCTCCTTTCCTGTGCAATATACAGGCCTGTGAATATCTGTTCTCTTCTCAACTTGTTCTACTGAGTTAAAAGGAATGTGTCCATGAAAGTGTTATTTGAGCAAAGATGTTACATATGACTCTAAAGGCTAAAAATTACGACCATGTCCCATATAACCTTCAAAGAGAAATCTGTAATTCTGACTTACTGTCTTGCTTGGTAATTTGTTGCCCTGCAATAATGTTGCAATTAATATTTAAGTTTCTTATCTGCAAGTCCTTCAATATCACCAAATTGTTTTAGCTTCTCAAAGAAGCCTCTCTAGGGAGAGGGTATATAGCTCAGTGGTAGAGTGCATGCCTAGCATGCGGAAAGTCCTGGGTTCAATCCCCAGTATCTCCACTAGAAGTAACAAACAGATAAACCTAATTACCTAACCCCACACAAAAAAAAAATAATAAAAATACAAAAAACAAAAAGCCTCTCTAGCTGTCCACCCTTTCCTGAAAGACGCAAATAATACTTTACGTAGTATTTTAGGTAATGACAGATGATAGAGATCCTTAAACAATTCTATGGCCAGCCAAATTAAAATTTGATTTGACTTCTATATAACTGGTATGTTTCCTCACAACAGGAAAGGATGTTTACAGGAAAGATGATAATAAAAAATTTCCACTGTATCATCATTTCATTTACTGAGAAATAATTTTAAGAACACATTTGAAATGCCAAACACCAGAAAGAGATCTTTTCTGCTATACTAATTCACAACAGAATATGAAGAAAAAAAATTCAAATGACATGAAGAGATCATAAAGGTAGACAGGTATTATACATACTTAAGGATAAAAATTAACACATTATTAAGTGTGCTACATTATGTAAAGCAAAAATTTGAGTTAAAACAGTTTAACTTGATAATTCCGAAGCTAAGAGTCAGAATCTTATATAAAATAGCATATTTGATCATCTTAAATTTACAGTATTATTAATATGACTGAAAATAAAATAACCTACTTACCCGTTTTATTGTCAAAAAATTTGATGTGTCTATCTTCATGAGCCGTTATTGTAACAGGAAGTGTGGGATGACTTACTACTCTGTTAATGTGATTATTGGATTGTAAACCTGAAAAATAAAGAATAATGCACTAAAATTCAAACCTTCAATATAATGTGGAATCTAAAAATACAAAATAAAACAAAATAAAAACAGACTCACAGATACAGAAAACAAGTGGTTGCCAGAGGGGAGGGGAGGGACCAGAAGGGGAAGAGGTAAAGAGGATTTAGAGGTACAATTTTCCAGTTAGAAAACAAATAAGGCATGGGGATATAATATACAGTATAAGGAATATAGTCAATAATGTCTCCATAAATTTGTAAGAGGACAGATTATTAGACTTATAATGGTGATCATTTCATAATACATGCAAATGTCGAATCATTATATAGTCAGCCTGACTTAATATTGTCCATCAACTATATTTCAATTAAAAAAACAAAACAAAAACTTCAATTAGAAGTTAAATGATGGCCTTTTTAGTCTTACCAAAAAATAAGAATGACTAAAAATTAAATCTTTTGTATATAAAATAAGAAATCTAAGAAATAAAACTAGAGCTCTAGAGATACAATTTCTTAAAAAATGTTTATCATGTCCTATAATACGGATTAATGCAGACTACCAATACAGGTGGTTTAGAATTTTTAAAAGATTCACAAATTATTGCTTTTAATAAACAGCCCATTAAAGAATGAGACATTTAATGAAAGAAAAAATTTCCTAAGTGATAACAGGATACTTACAAGAACCCCCATTCCACCCACACACTGACAAAAAAACAGAACTGTAATTAATGTTCTTTGGGATGAGACCTTTTGTTTACTACCAAGTTCTTAATTTTGATTAGATTAGTGATGAGGAGGACAGGGATCAGAACAAATGAGAAAATATCACCAACATTATTAGACTAAATAAAATCACTCAATAGAACTCAAACATATACATATACATGTAAGAGGAAGAGAGGGACTAAGGTTGAAAAGACACTTCTTTGGGTATAATTTGGTTTGAGATTTCACCATGGAACCATTTAAATGTTTTACGTAATTATAAAATGACTTTAAAAAGCAGTCATGAAAAATCACTAGTAAAATTAAATAAATGAATTTAACCACATAGCCAATTAATAGGATAAGCACAAAAAAATGACCTATTTCAAGTGATTTTTAAAAGCATAGTAATTAGACTGTCCAACCCTGGTGGAATATACCCTAAATACAAACTATTATCAATAATCAAACTGTTGGTAGTAGTGTTGCTACTGATAAATCACATGAGAGATTATGATGATTCTGCTGAGAACCAAGAGTATCAGCAGTGCTAAAATGAGATAAAAATATAAAATCAGTGAGATAAATCTGAATTACTTTGGTCTACTTACTTCTTTGTACCTACATACCCACCACCCAAGCTTTAAAGCCTAATTTGAGAAAACAGCAGAAATAGTGTAAATACACATTGAAAGTAATTATTTTTCCATCCTAAATTCAAAAAAAATTAAAAATTAAAACATTATTCTCTACTATGTAATAATCCTTTTTAAGGTTTCAACCTTATCAGAAAACTTACCAGAATCTACCTGTGATGAAAGCATCACCAATGACTGTGATGTTTCTAAATCATAAATTACTGTACTACCAGTGTTGAAAGAGGTCACCATATGAGCTGGATCACAGCCTATAAAGTCAACTGATGTAGGTATTCCATGCTCTGAAAGGAGGCCAAGGAGATACAGTGTAAACACAATAATTCAGAAATTTCTGCTTTTCTAATAAGAAAAAGGAATTTGAATACTTTTGAAATAATGTTAATGAAAAAGAAAGCAATTGTGTTAGGATGGTGAAATATAATAGACAACTTTCTCTCAATTATTAAACGTTTTTGTTAACACTCTACTTAATATAAGAAAAATGTAGCTAGAAGGCTCTTTAAGTAAGCATAGATAGGTAAAAAGTTATTTGTTCTATGCATTTTTTTCTGAGAGAGAAAAAAAAATTTAGGTGAGTCTTTTCTCCCACTTGCCAATTCTATTTTTTATTGTAAAATGACAGATTAGCATTCTCACATCAGTGTCTTAGGAGATTGTTTACAGGAGACCCGTAAGCCTTATCAAGTAACTAATACAAGTCAGATGTTTGGATCTGTGAAAATGAAGCTTTGGACTCTGAAGTCCACTGATGCAGTACTATTCTAAAGTGGCCCGAGCAGCAATTTCTCTTTAACATATTAAATTCAACTGTCCAGATCAATGCACAGTTATGTGAAATCTGAAGTAATTAATTACCTGGATGAAGCAAGGATCAAATATCCAAATGAATTTTTACCTCAAAAGCTTAGGTAATAGAAAAATTAGCAGAATTACCGAGGTATTTAGAGACCCAACAAAATTAAGCATAAATGTTCATCCAAAACGTTTAAGGCAAAAAATGTTTTAGTAAAAATAAAAGATATGATTTTTAAAACTTTAAAAATTACTTGGAAAATAAGACCAATACAAGTTAAGTATAAACATATGTATGTAAATAAATGCCATCTCAAGGTAAATTAAAGCCTTCTTTGATACGAAAAGATTTGAAACCGTGCAAGTAACTTAGCTTGCACTGGGTGCAATTTCAATGATTATAGCTAGACTTCTCAACCAGTATGCCCATACATGGTTTACAAGTATGCTTGAGACTGTGATCCCTTTAGTCTTTGTGAGCAGTCACCTAAGCAGGAGTAGGAGTAGGTGGAGGGCCTCCTATTGTTCCTATGAGAAGCCTCATTTGTCCACTCTACTGTTACATATAAATACTTTTATTCTTTAAATAGGATATGTCCTGAAAAGGGTCATAAACGCACCATGCTACAGAATATACTTGCAAAGCACCTTGTTTATTAAAAAATGATTAAGAATACAAAGATTATCATAGATTGATAAAATTCTTTTAATATCTCTTTGAGCATTCAGGAAATAGTAAATCAACTACTTTGCCCTTTTTATCTTCCAAATTTAAAAAAAATTAACTTTTTTCATAGATGCAAAATTTACTTACCTTTGTTTCCATTGTAAGTGCAAATACATGGCAATTTTTCTTGTGGATTCCATAACCTAACAGTGCCATCTGCTGAACAAGACAGTAACTGATTTTTTATGCCACTGTAAGCAAGACCCCAGACAGCATCTGTATGCGCAACTAAAGTGCCAGCTAGAACATTTGGCTCTGGAAAGAAAGAGACAAACAAAAATTAGCCAAAAGAAGTTTAAAAGAAATGTTTTTGTATATAAAGATAACTCACCACATAATTAAGTATAAAGACTACATATATCAACCTTAGTAAGATAAACCAAAGTGTACACAGTGGTCATCTCTAAGTTGTGGAGTTATGGGTTGTTTTTATCCCTTCTTTCCAATACTTTCCTACATTTTTGCAATTTTCCATAAGAACATACACTTAAAAAATAGCTTTATATAATACATATGTTTATATATATTTTATATAATTTCCATGCCCTAAAACTTACCAATTTATAAAGTGCCAGTTCTGTGGGTTTTAGTTTGTTTACCAAGTTGTGCAATCATAACCACATCACCTTTAGGACACATTCATCATTCGTTAGCTATTTCCCCCCAATCTTCCTCTCTGCAGCCTTGGCAACTACTAACCTGCTTTGTTTCTATAAATCCGCCTATTTTGGACATTTCATACAAACAGCCTTTTGTGACTCACTTCTTTCACTTTAGCATACTGTTTCTGAGGTTCATCCACATTTGCAGCATGTTACAGTACTTCATTTCTTTTTACTGCCGAATAATATTCCCATGTACAGATATACTACATTTTATTTATACATTCATCATTTGATGGACAATGGTGGCTAATAAGATGGAAGACCATTTGTCCTACAATCCTGTCTCTCTATCAAATTACCACTTTCTTCAGATATTTCTTATCATCTCTACAATTCTCAATAGTCCCCAACCTCCCTTCCTCATGAACAATTATCTCTCATACTTCACTGGAAAAATACAGCACTGAAATAGAAACCCTTCTCCTACCTTCCTGCCACCTAACCTATAAATCTACTAGTGTCTAAAGCCATCCTCTCCTTGCTTCCAGATACAAGTAAGTCATTATCATCCTTCCTATCAAAGGCTAATTCCACCAGGTATTCTGGATTGAACATACTAACTTTCTTTCAAGTTTTCTACTACACAGATCCTCCTGGGGATCATTACCACAGCAAACAAATACACTCCAAAATCTATCAACCAAACAAACAAACCTTACACGACTCTGCTACCAAACAGCAGAAAAGCAGATTGAGTAAATATGCTTTCTTACCTCCCATTTACTCTCTAAATCACTCTCTCTCTAAATACCATCACCACACCAAAACAACCCTTGGGAAAATCACTACTGATGAACTATATTCTATCAAATTCAATAAAGTTTCCCTCCCTCCCTTCCTCTTGTCTTCTGATCACATTGCTTTTCATCCAGAGTGTGCCTTTAAAGGTCACTCAGAGGTCCCTTCAGCCTCTGGTCTTAGCCCTATCATCCAACCTTTGTCTGGCCAAAACCTGGGTGACCTATTTGTTACTTACAAAAAGAAACCTTTCTATCCTCATATTATTAGATCTCTTAGCAACATCTGCAAGTGCAGACTGCTTCTTTTTTCTTAAAATGGTTTCTTCTTTTGGTATGCTTCCATGATTCCACACTTTCTTGCACTTCCTACCTCACAGGCCACTCCTCAGTTTCCTCTGTCGGCCCTCTTGCTCCAGCCAGCCCCCAATGCCAGAGTTCCTCAGGATTCTGCCTTCCCTTCCTACCCTACACATTATCCCTATGTAATACAATCCATTCTTACATCATGACACTGATGGTACCTATTTGACTCTGCCATCTCTTAATGTGCTTAAAAACCGAACTCATCATCTTTTATCTTCTCATAACTACTGTTCCCATTTCAATATGCTACCATCATACACTCAATTGCTCATGTCAAAAATGCAGGAATGGTGATGAAAAAGTTCTAAATTAGACAGCAGTAATGGTTGCACAACCCTGTGATCATGGTAAAAACAACTGAACTGCATACTTCAAAAGGGTGTGTTTTATCGTATGTGAATTATTCCTCGATAAAGTTGTTAAAAAATAAACAACAAAACAGGATTCACTCATCCATTACTCTATCTATTCAACCTAATTTATCAATCTTCTGTCTATTCTACCCTACCTCCCCTAGTATGCCTTAAATCCATTTTTTCTCCAACTGCTCTGCTATCAATTGCTCTAATACCACTCCATCTTGGCAACATCATCTCTCACCTAATCTACTGGATCAGTATGTTACAACTTTACATTACAATATTACATGGGTATTCTTTTCTCCACTCTTTCTATCCGCAATCCATTCTCCCTGCAACAGCCAGAGTCATCTTTTAAAACCCTACATTTACAGGTCGCTTCCTGGCTTAAAATTCTTTACCACAAGTTAAATTTTATTCTTTATGTTTTAGCTTGTATGTTATTATTTTAAATTTCATCTAAAGAAGGTTCCATGTGGGGGTGGGTACAGCTCAGTGGTAGAGTGCATGCTTAGCATGAACAAGGTCATGGGTTCAATTCCCAGTACTTCCATTAAAAAAAAGGTTCTACCTGTTACTCTCTCTCATAGTACTGCATCATACCACTTAACACAATTTGGAACTACCAATCACCTTTTTATGTGTTTAATGTCTATCTTTTCTGTTAGATGAATTCTTGTTTCTTGATGCATGCTTAATATTATACCTGGTAAATTAAGGCACCAAGCATGTGTTAAATAAAAAGACCAAAGAATTCTTGAATTTTAAAAAAATGAACCATTTAAACAGACTAGTTTATTCAGTCACTGTCATATTAATAAACATTCATTCTGTTTTAATTTTTTATAATTATAAACAATGTCCTTGTCAAAATACTGGAATACATGTGCAGGTATTTCTTCTGCTGGAGAGATGCTAATAGTGGCATCTATAATTTTTTTTTTTAATTAGGGAATTTTTTGGTCCTCTTAAAAACTGAATGAGTGACACCCTTATGTCCCTCTTTGTTTCTATCAACTCCCACTAATTATTTCTGAACTACACGAACTATTTAAGTTTTAAAAATTGTTCCTTATATACAATTTTATTCTCCCTTCCTTTTTGTAACTAGTACTGAAATTAATGTTTAAATTAATACAGTTTTTAATTTTTGAACACCACAGAGCAAGTTAATTCACAGGCTAAAATATTCATGGCATGGTATTTCTTAATTTTTCCCATTAATAAAGCAAATTACTGATAAATGGAAAAACTAAAGGAAGAGACTAGTAGGTATTTAAACAATCTTAAAATATTTGAGATAAATATTTTTGTCAGCTCTGTTCACTTAAAAAAAAAATGTCTTGAGCTTTTTACTTACCGTATGTATCATATGGATCCACATTAGGACTAGGCATATTCCACCACTGGATGGTTGCATCAATACCACCACTAAAACACTGTTCTCCATTAGAACTAATAGCTAATGACAGAACAGGACCACTATTATAGGAAAAGAGGGGAAAAATTACTTTAAAAGCCTAAGAAGACACTCAAATCTGCATTCCCCCCCAACTCTATCTAAATTTATTTAATATCTAAAACTGTTTAGGTAAAACATACATATTTGAACAGTATTTGAACAATACTGATTTTATTTTTGCTAATACAATTATTAATCAAATAAAATATTGTTCAACTAATATGTCTTTCCTAATATAAAACAAACATTATGAGAAAATTATATAAGGTTTTAGGATTGATATATAATAGTTAACAATAACTATAGTTGTTAATTAAGTACTAATTCAATAAAACTTACATGTGGGCCCTAAACGTGTAGATGGGCTCTACATCTAAAGAGGCACTCCTAAAAGAGGGGGGAAAGGAGGGGGAGAACACAAATAATTGTAAATCATTGGCTGATATTCAAGAGTCATTAGGTAAGATCAAATGACTGCATAAAGGATATGAGACCATAATAATTACTTATAATTATTAGCAAATCTGGAAGGGAAAAAGCACAAGCTAACATTAAAATACTTGCTTTTTGGCAGGAACTGTTTTTTGCAAGTTCCAAAGTTTCAGAGTATGGTCCTCAGAGGCAGTAACCAGCACAGGTTCTATAGGATGAAAAGCTAATGCCCGTACTCCATCAAAATGGCTACGTAGTGTATACTTGGGGTTCCATGTCTTTCGAAAGGCATCTTTATTGGCAGGCAACTAAAAAGAAAGAGTGCAAAATTTAGTGGTAAAAGTAGTAAATTGATAGGCATATGGAGTTTTTGTTTTGGTGTGCTTAAAATATATATTCAAAACTGCTTTGCTACAATGTCCAGCGGAAATTTAATGTACCTTAAAAACTTTGTAACAAATCTTTATCATTTAATAAGAACTAAGAAGAATAATTTCATTAGCTTTCAAATATCTAGATCAAATGAGGATTCCTTAATCTGTTTTACCTAATCATCAGGCTAAACCTAAAAGTCCTATTAAATGTCAAATGAGAACAACAAAAAAACTACCATGCTGCAATATTTTACATGAAACCAATAAAAATTATATAAATTACTACCAAAAATTCAAGGGTACAATATTAACAATACAGTAGTTATTTAGAAAATTAGCATGTGACATTTTTCAAGGCAGCAAATTAAGGTATTTTCCAAAAGTCTGAACTAAAGACATTCTGTTGATATTGGTAAGAGTTTAATCTTTTTACCTTCATTTCTCCATCTGTAAAGATAGGCTGTGAAACCACTTCTTAAGTAGTTAAGTTTATCAGAATTCAGTTGCTTACATACTTTAAAAATATTAATGAGAATAATCCAGCCCACCAAGGCTGATGTCTCTAAAAAGCATGCTAACATAAGTATAAAATGTAGAAAGGAATTTGTTATAAAGGGAAAAAATTAATTTGCTGAAAAACTGCAAATTCATTTATTCAGATTCTAAACAAGTATAGTTAACTCTCAATTGAATGTTTATTGTCTATAAAAAAAATTAACATCAGACTAGTTTCACCTCTAACACTATCCTTCCCACCCTGCCTCCATCCTCTCCTTGTCTCTCAAATGAAGGACTATGTATTCAGGAAATGACAAACTAAGTTTAACATTATCTTTAAAACAAAAAAAAAGTTCAAAAATACATGCTTTTTGAGAAGTATCCTGAAGGCAAGTATGTGATTCAGGTTACCTATTTTTCTCTTAACAGCAAAATATGGCTTAATTTGAGTAGGTAATTGAGAGTTGACTACTCAGAGTAGGTATTTAACAACCAATAGTTTAAGGTAATCAATCACCCCAAACGCCTAACTAATCCACCACAGTACCTAAGAAAATTTAAACACCACAAAGTAGTATATAAGAAAAAAACTACATGTCACTTCAGATCAACACAATGTCAAACTTAAACTTATCTTTTCCATGCACCGTGACATTAATTCTCTTTTATAAGTGTTTCCAAAAAATAAGGAGCCTTCTATTAAGTCATTAAAAAATTAAAAATAAAACTGCACTTACATCATAACTATAGTCTGCATCATTTGTTACCGTCAAGTCTGCAAGGTCTCCAAGGCCCAGTACACTTAACAAAACATCATCAGAACCCATAATAAATGACTTGCCTCCTCCAGATGGAAACGTTATTGGTTCAGCTATAAAGAACAAAACCGCTTCTTAAATGCTGAAAAATCATACAGTACAAGACAATATTGTGGGGGAAATGTAAGCACTTAACAGTTACAATATTCAGTAATATAATTAATTTTAACTTTCCCACTTCCCTCCTTATTTCTTCCACTCAAATAATCCTATTACTGTGTAGTAATAAACCAATGTCTACTTGTTTATTTAGGAACTGAAACACAATTTTCCACAAATCAAATGTGCACAAGACATATTATTCCAGGGTGGGAGGTGGGGCACAAAAAGCTTTATCTATTTACATCACTTATCACTTCGGTACAAGCATAACTAAGTATTTCTTAAACGTTAGATGATTGTTGCTAAGTCCTTTTGCTTTGTATCGTATTTGCTTAGAAGACCTGGTAAAAATTAATATAAGCCTTCATATGTAAATAATCTCCAATCTAAAATACAGTGTATCAGTTTACTGAAATGAAGCCTTCAATTGCTCAGATTCCTCCAGTAACAGCAATGGTCTAGGAAAAGAGCAGTTCTACCCAGCAATGTCAATTTCCTTTCTGTAAAAGATTAATCTGTGTGATCTTCGGAAAGCCTTCTAGCTTTCAAAATCTGACTATGCTTTTTAATTTTAAATTCCTTTTTATTTTCCATGATACTTCTAAAATAAAATAATCTATACTAATTATAGAACTTTAAATTCCATTTCTATTACTTTGACCAATTAAAATCAAACACTGCCATAATGAGGATAACCATACTGTTATATATTTTGCTATTACAATCATAGTGTAAGCAGTAACTCTCAGTATCATTTCAAACATGGTTTGAAAGCAAATTTTAAATCTTTGTAAGACACAAAGGGAAGTACGTAAGTCACTGTAATACAAAACAACTCAACATAACAAAACACACTTAAAATCCATGAGCAAATTTAAAAGGGAAACATAAAAACTCAAGCTAATTATCAATTTTGAAAAATTCCTATGAAAAATGATATAAATTTAATATACTACAGGAAACATAACAGATGTGATGAAATTTGTCAGTCATCATCGACACTATTGAAAAGAATTCTGAGAAGATACAAGTCAACTTCTATATATATACTATAGCAAAAGTAAAATTCATTCTTATTTAGAATATCTTATTTTATTATTTATTAAAGTAAGCTGCAGTATCAAAGTTAAGCTATATAAGTTGACTCAAATAGGGTCCTAAATGACATTCTAAAATGAAGTTGTATGTCAGCAACTGATCAAGAGTAAATCTGAGAGAATATACAGGGATACTAGTAGAATTTAATTAATTTTACAATGATTATACTTATTGAACCTAATAATCTATAGCACTGATCTTTCCTACCAATATCTAGTATGCAGCTACTGGTAATACCAGAAGAAGCTGAGAATTATAAAATAAATGGTTTAAATTATGTTTAAGAACACCTACATAAAATTTATTAGGTACTATTTTCTCAAAGCATTTTTTAACCGGTACAAGGACATATTTTTCCTCTAAGCTCGTAATTTGTTTGTAAGACAAGTTAGAAAAAAATGCCACAATTCCTCTCACTCACAATTATACAAACACTCAATAACAGAAATTTTTATTAAAAGCTCAATAAAAACTTTAACATACAACTAGTTATTCGGCATTATTACATATTCTTTTCACACAGCTATTTCTGACCAGCTGTTGACCAATTTAAGAGCATGTGAAGAGCACGCCTAAGCAATACAAGCTGCTTTTACTCGGGTTTTACGTTAACCGTAGTGAGCAAAGTTAGCGTTCTACCCATTTCTAATTAGTCACGCCTGCATTCCTCTGTCTCTATATGTACACATATACTCATCTAATATATAGCAAGCTGTCCTGCTCACATAGCATTTATTATATATAAATCTCTGTGAAAACTCTTTCCATAATCACCCATCATTGTGGCATACAGTAATCACAGTGAATACTCAAATTTATTTGCCCTTATTTCTTTGCAAAGGGAATTTCTAGTCTATAAATTCATTTTATTAATGTTAACATAACAACCTACAGCACATGATTACATAAGCATAAAAATGTTATTAGCAATTCAGAGAAAAATAAAATTATTAAAAGAAGCAGTTTTTAATGATGAAGATTATGATACCTTTTATTAGACAGCCTAAAAGATTTCATCAAGCAATTTAAGAATACTATTGTCATATTAGCACTTCCCTTTATGGAAATCCTAGGGTCTACAAAATGAGATCTTACAACAAGGTTCTTTTCATACTTCTGTAACTAATACTCCTGTTTATGGACACTAATGACTAAGGAAACCTGTAGCTTACATATTAAACTTTTCCTTTATCCTTCAATTTTATCAAATCAAAAAACCACAGCTCAATAACTGATTCCATTCATGCCAATGACAATATGGTATATCCTAAGTCTTTACTAAAAAAAAAGTCTGAAAGGTTGTAATGTGTAAGTTTATTTCCCTGAAAACAGATTTTTTCCCTGTAAAAATGAGGTATGCCATGCCTTCAACAGGAATACATAAAGTTGGAGGTGGTCACTAAAAATAAATGATTATAAACCCTCATGTTCCCTTCCTAGCGCTAAGTCAAAGTTGAACTTAGATCTTTTTAAATAACAGATTCTAATAAGATTTACCCTTTAAAACGTGTAGTAAAGTTCCTGTTTATCTTCCCCTCTCCTCTTTCACTATTAGAGAGATCACTGACTTACATTTTTTTTCTTTGAAGAGCACAATTACACATAAACATACCTACAAGCTCTAAACTGTTTTTGTGTAGCATGGATTTTGACTGGCTTTTTTCCATAGGTCACTGGTTTAAAGCATTTAAAAGGGTCCCTAATTCCTGATAAGACAACCTTGCCTTAAGCTACAAAATCTGCAGTTTAAATTTACAGTGTTAACTACAAAAATTTTAACAAGTTTTCCTATGTCTTATTTGGTAAAACAGATCAAAAGCTAAAATACATAAACTATTACTAAATGCATAAAATGAAAAATAATGGAGTTGGTATATATACTTTAGAAAATATGTCCTAAAGTAAAACAGGAAAACGGCTTAACAGTGCAAAAGAGACCTGGGAAAAATCAACAGACTATTTTACTTTTCCTGTTGCTTTTCATGTTTTAGTATGTTTTGTTCTGACTTTAATGATTTTCTTTATCCTTCCTCAAATTGTTTTAGATGATGGCAAGTGGTAAATGCATGCAGAAATGACTGTGAAGAAAAAATGCAAAATTATTTAATTTTAAGGAAAATGTGCTGGTAGAGAATTCTTAGAAGAGAGTAAGATGTACATAAAAATTTTTGACTGGGGAATCAAATCACCTTACAAAGCAAAAGCAGAAATATCAATGAAATTCAATCTGTATACCAAATAAGTAGATAATGAGTTATCTTTTATATATGCATTATAAATTACAATAAACCTTTCATAAAAAAATAAACCTTTCATAAGAATTCAGTCTCATTATTTAGAATTATAACTATTTAGACCTAGAATTACAAGTTACTCAAGTATATCTACACATCTTCAGCTAAAATCAATTATGAAAAAAATGCCAAAGAAGTACCTTCATTTCTACATATTTCTAGTCTAGGCAAATTTTAGAAATTTATTACCAAGTAGTATATGCTTGGTACCACGTTAAAGAATAATGCTGTTGCCTTATTCTAAAATGATCAAATCAATCAGCCAATTGTTACATATATTTTTAGAAATAATATATATATAAAGTTCCAAGCATAATACCTGGCACTTAGTTGTCTCCTAATAAGTGATAATTATTATTACTTGCTAAATTTAAGCAATGTGACAAAATAACTACAAAGTTCTTTTCCATATGTACTATTTCAAGTTTTTTTCTAACTACTATTTTCCTAGTAGATATGTAAGCTAGTCACAGTTTAGAAGGTACTTTGAAATGATCTACGATAGAAACAACTCCACTTAACATCAAAAACAAACAAAAAAATTATAAAGGCATAGAAACAAAAATTTTGAAATCCCTAAGACAAGTACACCAAGAGCTTGCCCGACACTTTCTCGGAAGATCATATAAGCTGATCTTCAGCATTTTAAAAACAGCAGCAAATTTACAGTATTAAGGAGATGTGATTTGGAATTAACGTCCTCTGCAATGTAAATAAACATGGTAGCTAATTTTGTACCTTCCTCTGCTCTTGTACCTTCATGATCAGTCATTCTAGAAGAGGCTGACCTAGACTGATTTATGATTCCTGAAGGGATGTGGGGCAGCTCATCATCTCCCAGATCAGCTATCATGTCGTAGAGTTTTGTCCTGTTGACCCCTGTAAATTAATGTCAGCAGTAGAGGTTCATTTAACAGCTACCGCTTGACTTGCTAACAGCCTTTAAAACCAAATTACTAACAACACGGGCTATTTTTAAGAAGTTCCAGTCATAAAAATCTCAGATAATCAAAGATGTCTTCAATTTTCCATACCAACCTCCCCCAAAATACTGAAATGATTTAAATATTTAAGATATTTATTCTTTCTGGGAGAGAGAGAGAGAGACAGACAGACAGACAGACAGACAGACATAGATAGAGAGAGAGAGAGAAAATTGAGTCTTTCACTCAACCAAAGTTCTGTGAGCTCACAGACACAGGAGGTAACCATTACAACAAAAAAATTGGTGTTTAAGTTAACATTTAACAGTGTAAAGAGTAAAACGAGTTTTTCCAACTTAATTCATTAATTTAAAAAAATTAACAAAGAAATAAGCACAAATGATTTTTATGAGGGTGCAACAAACAATTAACTTTCCCTGGTGTTCATGTGGGTATTTTCCTGCCACATTCACACAAATCTGTCATTAACAAATCAACCCCAATTTTTCTCAAAATGTTCACTTTCCCCAAGTTTGAAAAACCTGATTTACCCACAAGCTTTCTTAGTTTATCATCATAGTAGGAAGTCAACACTGTCATAGGCCCAAAGTTTAAGGGGAGAATTTCAGCTGTTCCCTGGATAATTCAGGCCAAAGTACACAAAACTCAGCTGCACCTATAGAACTGTGGGGTCTCTTTGTTTTAATTGTAAACTTCAGAAATGACAGGAGAATCATCTCTCTTTTGTATTTTGAAATAAAATAGTTTTAAGAATATTTTAAGAAAAAATAATTTGAAAAGACAAAAGAAAATGCTTTATAATCAATATAAAGTAAAAACAATTAAAATAGGCAAAGTTAAGCCACACATTATGACCACATTTACTAATGTTAACATTAATGGACTAATCAGACTATATAATTATTAAATTTCACTACAGCTATTAGAATATTATTAATTCTATAAAGGAGCTATCATTCATCTATGTATTCCTAACAGAATACCAAGTAGCCACTGATAAGACTTAAAGGAAATAGATGTAGACTCATGTAGTCCCTAACTTCTTAGAAATGCTAAGCAACTCTACTTCTGGATGCAATATGTCGAGTAACCTGAATTTTCTAAAATAATAATCACAGAGAAACTCAGTTATTATCTGAGGACTTTTCCCCTGACAATGAAGTGACTGTAAATAAATTCTCTAATAAATGAAAAACTGCCAAATGAATGTCCATCATGAGTGAAATTCAGCATGAGAGAAAATAAACGTTATCCTTTCTCACAAGGTAGCTTTCCTTTATAACTTTCCCACTTATGAGTACCACCTCCATTGATTTGCTTTCTGTTCTTACAAATTCTGCAACCGCACCTTAATAATTCCTTTTCAACTTATAACAGGGGGTGGGGGGACCTGTTTTTAAAAAGAATCCTCCTTGAAAGTATTCTTCAGATTAATCTATTTTTCTCTATTGACTTCATTCTAGTCAAAGCTTTCACTCTTTTAAATTACTGCAGAAGATTCCTAATTGGGATTCCTACCTCCCAGCTCCATTTATAGTCAATCAAATTTGAATACTACAGCTAGATTAGTTTTCCAAAATTATGACATTTAATCATATCACTCCTTACTCTGAAACCATAAGTAGCACTTCAACACTCTTTGAATGAAGGCCAACTAAAATCTTGTACTTAACCATGCATGTACTTTATGGTGATCTTATTTTTCCTATCCAATCTCACCTTTTAGTGCTCAACAATATAAACCTTCCTAATTTTCAAGCCAAACAGTTTTCCTATAGCATCAATATTCACAAAGGTTCTTACTACCATATTTTGTTACATATGTCCTTACTATTTCTCGTAACGATGAGAATACTTCCTGCGCACACACACATACAAGTTCCTGTCCTCTAACGTGCACCTCAGCCTATCACAATTCTATCCATTCCTCCATACCACTTCCATCTCCTTCCTCTGTGAAGCTTTTGTTGATCTTTCTCTGCTCACTCTTATTATACTCACATACACTGTAAAACTGGACTTTATTAGGTATCTTATTAATAACTCTATCATATAATAGCTAAATGTAATAGAGACAAAAAAATTTATCACAACAGATAATATAGTCATACCTTCCTGAAGATACAGACTGGGAAATATGAAGGAAAAGAAAGTAGGAGACAATATGAAAGTTAATGTTCAAACTGAGGGCCCCAAATTATGTAACAATTATTACTGATTAAAGCAGATTTCATAACCTGATGTAACAGTCTTACCTAGCATCTACTTTGTAGAACATCTTTAAACTAATTACACATTTAATGCATCTTCATTCTCTTTCTAAATCTATCCAATTGCCTAAATACAATAAATGTAACAAAATGCAATTTCAAGTAAAAAAAATCTGAAGTTTGATTAGCAGAGAGAAAATTTTAATGGTATTAGGGTAACAGAATATTATATGTAAATAAAATAATTCAAGGGCATAAATGAAGACTCCTTAAGCATTAATTAAACAAAAACCGATTCTCAATTATTGTTGGAATCTATAAAAGAAATACTCTTTCTAATTTTAACAGCAAGAAAAACTTTTCTTTTACTATATGAATTATAAAAACAATCCACCTACCTCTTAATCAAAAACACCAACTCTCTGCCAATGCATAATCTTAAACAGATTACAGGAAAATGAAAAACATGCCATGTATAAGGCAAACTTTGGACTTAGAACTATTGTGTTGGTGTTTTTAAATTCACACTTGCACACAAACATACACACTCATAACAAGAAATTTATCTTTCCATATACTCTATTAAGTAAAATAGTACTTTAAAAAAAAACTGAATCTAATGTTTTCCTTTTCTTAAATGTGCCTCCCTTTGTTAACCAACCTTACATTCTAAAGTCAAACAAAATGTGTAGAAGGCAATCTGGAAAAGACGTTTATTTTAAAATAAGGATTTAGCTATGTCATGTTTGTTAGATTTGTTCTATTTTCTATCATCCTAGTTAAAATGAAGCTTTCCATGACAACTGTCATCTTAAAAAATGGCATCACAATATTAAGGAAAAACAACTAGTTCAGCTACAAAGTGATTCTGAACTTTAAAATTTAAAAATGTGTACTGACTCAAAGAGCATCAAACTAATACTTTTTCACCTTTTGTCAGAATCCCTAAATCTTCTCTTGAGGAAGGGAAAAAAGAGAAAGAAATGAGTTGAACTGAATGATCTGTTTTAAAAGTGTGAAATTAAAGCCAGAAATATAAAATAATTGTATCTCTTAAATGAAAATAATATCCTTTTGTTATAAAACAACTAGTTTTTTGTCTTTGATTTGATGCAGGAAAGAAAACATTAGTTTCATGGATTCTTCAAATTTATACTCTCCTGAATAGAAGCAGCTTAATCATTACAGTCATTTTATAGTGTGTGCCAAGGTGCACTTAAAAGTCTACTTAAAGTCACTGCTACAAAATAATAATTTATCCTTAAATGTACTAAAATAACTAGTATACAGATATTTGGAATTAAGTCACACTTCACAAAAATGACATTTCCTTATGACAGCCTGTCATCTTGGATCTGGAACAGCAACCAACAAAAACTAATATGAAACTCTAAAACAACAAAAAAAGGAAAACTAGAAAATGATCCAAGGATGCTCACTCATAATTTAAATTAAAAGAAATATTGAAAAAATTAAGATTTCCCCCTCCCAATGTATTGATAATCAAGTCAGGAAAGGTACAGTAATCCTAAAACACCAATAAAGGAAAGAGGGGAATGACAAATCTTATTCTATACATGGAAAAGATAGGAAAGAGGATAAACGAGAATAACTAGGCAAACTAAGACAAATTCATTAACCAAGAATCAGAAATGTAAATATATGTATTTTCAGAATATGAATCTCTGAAATGGAAATCCTCCCTTTATTTGAAATAGGAAAAGCCTATAAATCTTTTGAAGAATGGACAAAAAGCAACCTAACCCTCCTTATAAGCCTCAATTTTACAGGAATAAAATAGCATAGGATTAACAATAAGCCACAAGAATACGAGTTATCTATTGAGAGAAAACATATTACAATCCACAATTTAAATTTTCCATGTTGAAAAACTGAAGGACAAAAATCAAGGTCTGAAAAAGATTTTTAACTCACACTTCATATTCTAAATAAGGTTTCAAATTTCAGGTGCTTCACACTTCAGTTATTACACAGTGTGATTTTTGTTATTGACTTATGTGTTTTTACTGAGACATAAAATACATGGAGACCACAGAAAGCTAGAAAAATCCTACTAGACCAAGATTTTAACAACATTTAGAACCTCCCCCTCACTTCCTTTCCCAATTACAGAAAGCTTAGAATTGAAAGATGATAGAAAACTGAGTTTTAGGTTAGATAACAGAATTATCATCACTTCCTAATTTCCTGATGTTCATAACTATACTGTGGTATATAAGAGAATGTGTTTGTGGTCAAGTAACATACACTAAACTATCTCAGGAGCAACATGTCTACTATTTACTCAGTTTTCTGAACTGTTCAAAACAATAAATATATACATTTACAGAGAGAAGAGGATGAAAGTAAACATAGTAAAATATTAAAATTTGAAGAATCTATGTGAAAGTACATGGAACTCTAGTTTTACACTTCTTGCAACTTTCCTTAAGTTTGAAATTATGTCAAAATAAAAAGTTACATGGAAAAGGAAGCTTAACCCTCTGGAAGCCTGAGACCAAAATAATTGCATCAAGTCTCTTCAGTTTCATGGTCTTGACATGTAGAAATATTAATTTAAAAAGTACACCTCTTAAGTATACCTCACTTAGTAAGAAAGTAATACTGAATTGTATCTACAGTCCAAGGCAAGGCTGTCACTTTTAAGTCATTTTCTTTTACCTTAGGTGGGAAAAAAAGGTAGAACGGATTGAACAAGCTGGAAGGCAGATAAACATTAGTTTCCTGGCTCTTAATTTTAGAAGCCTTTCCATTTAAGAGTCAAATCATGGTTGAGTCTACAAAGTTTAAAAAGTTGGCATTCTCACCAGTTTTTAGCCTGAAAAAAAAAAAAATTTAGACTGGATTACATCTGCTGATTCCATACAGTAAAACTAGCAAATAATTTTCTTCCTTCTAAGAAGCTGGAAAAAAATCTGCTGAAACTTGGGTTAGGATCCAGTAGGTGTGATTCATTCACATTTTGGAATAAAGAAAAAGAAAAGGCTACGTTTTATGAATTATTCTAACTTGTAAAAAGCTACATCTGGGAAAATATCAGAAGAAAAACCAACAAAGATAATAAGAATGCTAACAAAATTCATGAATTATCTTTTCATGTAAAATTTTACCTTAGTATTAATACGATGTTCTACCTGGATTAAGAGCTAAATTTACTATCCATCAATTAAAAAAAAATTTTTTTAATTTCCATGGTAGAGATTCAGAGCCAACATTTTCATACTGAACTCTCTATTTAAGAGCTAAAAGTTCTGGGGCAGCGAGGGTATAGCTCAAGTGGTAGGGCACATGAGTAGCATGCACGAAGTCCTGGGTTCAATCCCCAGTAATCACACTAAAAAGTAAATAAAATAAATTACCCCTCCAAAAGAGCAAGAAGTTCTTATTTATCTAATTCACAAAGGAAGTGTAAAAAGAAACGACTTACTATTTCTTAATTATTCATTCCTGAGACACTGCTGGAAACCTCATCTATATCTACATACAGGAGCAACCTTGAAAACACTGGTGTTTACAAAAATACTAAAAATGAGAAACAATCTAAAGGTTTAACTAATTGAGGCTAGGTTAAATCCACTAAATGCAATACTATGTAACCACTAATATATTTAGATGACTATGAAAATTAAGAAAAATGAGTTTAAAACAGTATGACAGCTCTGTTGAAAAATTTTAAAGGAGGTTTGTGTATAAAGACACTTAGAAAAAGTTGTAAGGATATATGACAAATATTAATCTTTAAGCTGTAGAACTGCAGGTGATTTTTACTTTTTCCTTTATGTTTCTATATATATTATTTTTTGAATAATAAGCATGTTTTATTTTTATGGTTATATAAACAAAGTTCTTTTTTGAAAAAAATAGAAACAAAATCAAAATTAAAGGGGACTGGCTGAATAACATATTACATATTTGGATAATAAAATAGTATTGAGACATGAGAACCTCCAGGCATGGCTCAGAAGTCCCCAGCTCCTGATTTAATCACAGTAGTTCCCTTTTGCCTATTTCACATACTAGGTTCTCCAATATCCTATTTGATAACAAGGTAGTTTGGCTAAAGAAAGGAAGGAAGGAAGGGAGAAAGGACGGGAGAAAGAAAGAGAGAGAAAGAAAGAAAGGGAGAGAAAGAAAGAAAGGGAGAGAGAAAGGAAGGAAGGAAAGAAGGAAGAAAAGGAAGGAAGGAAGGAAGGAAGGAAGGAAGGAAGGAAGGGAGGAAGGAAAAGTTATACAGAGTAATATTTATTAACATGAAATGGCAATTTCTGTGAACTGTTAGCTAAGTGGGAAAATAGCAAAACTGCATACAATGATCCTATTAAGAAAATTAATTAAATTAAAATTTTATGGGGACTTCAGATTTTAGTTTCAGTTCATCTGTTTCTAATGTTAAACAGGTTTTTTTGATAAAAAAAAATTTTTTTTTAGAAAAATATAAAACCTACAACTAAAAAAACCTTAAGTTGACTTAAGTTTTCTTTCTAAACCTCAAAAAGGTACAAGCATACCTCGGAGATAGAGGGTTTAGTTCCAGACCACTGCAATAAAGCAAATATCACAATAAAGTGAGTGACATAATTTTTTTACTTTTCCAGTGCATATAAAAGTTATGTTTACACTATACTGTACTCTATTAAATGTGCAATGCATTATATCTTAAAAAATGTACATACCTTAAATTAAAAATACTTTATTGTTAAAAACTCAGGATTACCACAAATTTGTAAAAAACTCAGTATGTGAGGTGCAATAAAAAATGTTTGTATAGATCTAAACATACTCTATCAGAAAAAAATGAGGTATTTATAGTTTAAATTAAAAGCGATATTATCTAACACTTTCTAAAGCTATCTTCAGCAGATAAGTCAGTTTATGAATAACATATATAAGATAAGTAATCTAATATTAAAATAAACTACTTCTTTTCTTAAAAAAAGACCTAAATCCTAAGATTCTAATGTCATGTCTATATTAAAATGATCGATCATGCAAAAGTATTTTTATACTCAACATGCATTAATTATACATGTAAGTGATGTTAAAGCTGAACACAGCCCCTGCCCAGTATTAAATGTTTTTAAATATAATAAGCAGTTCACCACAGTCTAAAACTTCTAAGAGAACACATTCTTTTTATTCACATGCAATACCATAAATTAGCATCAAGTTATTAAAAAAAATTGCATAACAGATAAAATAACCAAAACTTCACGTATTAACCACCATAATAAATTGAACCATTCAAAAAATGCTGAAGGAAACCTACACTCTTTTTCATTATGACTGCTATTTTATAAACTAATATATTTATCACCAGAGAAAGGAATATGAAAGAATGCTTAAATGGTTTTGCCTGTGTCACTTACTATTTTCTCCTTGACACAGTCAAAATAGTTAGACAAGCAGAAATCAATGGCCAGTTCAAAATAAAATTCCCCTAAAACAAATTTCAAGTTTCTCCATTTAATATGCAAAAGTCTGAAGATGCTGTTCATGTGGCTGTTTTTAATATGGTTCACAAACTGGAAACGAATTACTCCTTTCAAAGGTGCTGTAGCTAAATTTATACTTCTGCAATATATTAGGCAGAATATAACATGGTGAAAAATACATCTAGGCACCCAAAGACACTCAGCTATAGACCAAACAAACCTTACCTCCATGACTACCTTCTCTGGCCTTCCTCTAGCCAAGAAAATACTTCCCAGAATTTTTTTTTTTTTTTTTTTTTGCTACTATTGTTTGCGGTTGGATTAAGGCCAGAAAGCACAAGTTATGGAAAGGGGTTTCCTAGTCACTCACTGTATTTTGGGATTTCCAAACTAAGAAACGTAACCTGGATATGACCTGGTTATAGCAGTAACGTCCTATGCAGCAAAAAAGGGGGAAATTCATACTTTCTCCTTTTTGAACAAATTTCTATTATTTTTCATCCCAAGGCATTTTGATTCCTTACCATTTGGTAAATTTTTTAAAGCTTAAAAAAACAAAGAAAAAGTTTAAATCTTTCCTTCATCCTTATCCATTTATTTAAAATTATTTTTCACTTGATCAGTGACATATCCTTAATTATATCTGAATAAATTTCAATTATACAACAGACAAAGTTTAAAGTTAGTTGCCCCCTTTATGAAACAAAAAAGTACACAAAAAAACAGAACTGAAGTTTTTTTCTCAAAGATTGATACATAAAAATTATAATAGAATCTGCACTTACTCTTCACCCCTTTCTTCCCCTTTCGTTCCTTCTTGTACTGTTCCTTCAGTTTACTTATTAGTCCCTGGTCTACATCCCAAACCTCAGTAGTTGGGGAGAGGTCATCTTTATCTACATGCAGCATATTATTAAAAGAAAAAAAATCAGCAGTTGGCAATGCAAGCTGTTGGCAGTAAACTGTTATAGCTTTACATGATCATAATAAAAATGTACTAACAGCATACACTCAAAGTACTTTAAAGGTGCAGTCTCAGTTTTGGTATTCACAACTCAAACTCTAAAATCTCATCTCATAAGTTTCTAAACATTTAATACTACTAACAACAGTTAAATGGTGCTTCATTTCTATGAACTACAAATTTGAAGGTTGTTATTCTTTCAATAACTGATATTCTTTCAGTGGACTGACATCAGAAATCTATTATAAAAAATAGATCACTGCAACTTTATAAAAATGTTAATAAAAATTATTCAGCCAGCATCATAAAAGCAAATGAACGAATTACATGCGAACTACTCATAAAAGTGCAAGCTGGAAAGGTCAGTGCCGTTTTATTGATGAAAATATTCATGCACCTTCTGTCACACTGATTCTGCATGCACAGGATAACTACACTAATGGAGAGGCATTCTAGTCCAAAATAATACATAGTTCCAAATACAATGTCTCAAATAATCCATACAAAGCATTCAGAGAATCCCATCTCTGCCCCCACCCCATTCAAATAGTTCAACATCTCATTACCTGCTTCCATTGGTCTACAACTAAGATTAGCAAAAAACAAACAAACAAAAAAAAAAAACAAAAAAAAACAAAACTCAAATTCCACTGAAGACTTTTTAAGAGTTGATGTTTTTAGGGTAAGATAAAAGCAGTGACAAGCGTGGAGAAGTGAAAATACACATCGCTGTATATCTACACTTCAGCCATTTTAGATGAATAAACAAATCCATACTTGTTTTAAGTAAATATCTGTGCCTGGAAAAAATTTACCCTATAGTAAACTAGAGAAAAAACAGCATTAAAAAGAAACAGGATAAAAATAAATCTATTGGAATTATTTTAGGTATTAAAAGGTTATTCCTTCCAGTTTTAAAGTAGCTGTTATTAGGAAGTTTAACATTCTGTTACAGAACAACTAGGACAATCCTGTTACTAAATAAATATTGTAACAAAACACATAGGCTAAGTCAATCAAGAAGTCTGACAGTAAAAGGTGATTTTGGAGAAAATATACTTTTTAAATTTTGGTAACTCATATTCTGGCTCACAAGTCTTAAACTACCTAGGCCTCACTGATTTCATCTATACAGTGGATGTTAGTCTTTTTTGTCTAAAGATTGTTACATATAGTAAACATAAAAAATTCCCATATTTAAGTGGTATACTGAAATTAATTATTTACTGTACTTTGAGTCTTTCCTCCTAAAACTACCACCACTTTCTCCCTTACGGATACTATAGTCAGTATGTGAAAAGCTAAATCCAAAACTTTAATTTCCTAACTTGAATTAATTGAAACTAGGTTGTTCAAGTCTGAAATTTATATACATGATTATTTGTCAAATCTGCCAACTGTAACTGTTTGTAATACAGTTATAATACTGATTTAAAGAGAATATTCACTTTTCAAGTACTCTAATCATGGTTTCTTTAAAACAAAGCTGTTATCAGGAATTGTTCTGTCAACTTATCAAATACTCCAAGAAAAGTGATCTAAAGAATTAATCATTTGTACTCAATAAAGCTAACAATTCTTATTTTTAGAAGTGAAAAACTAACACATTTTGAGCAAATATTTGTTAAACCTCATAGAAACAAAAAAGTGGCATAAACTTGATACAGGAAATTAGATAAAACAGAAAAGTTTAATGTATTTTTGAAAAATCCTTTGTAAAAAAAATAAAGCTGTGAATAGCTCTAACGAGAGTAACAAAAGGTAGTGGAGTGAAAAAGAAAAGAGGATAAGCTTAAGGAAAAAAAAACAAATACTACTTGCAAGATAACCTCAAGTCTAGAAAACAAAGGTATACTTATTAAGGCAGTGCAAAAAGGTTGGTGAATGCATATGTGCACAAACAACATCCTGAAACTTGCCTGGTGAATAACAGCTGATTTGATATTGCTTATAAGAAATAGTTAAAGAGCAAAAGGGAAGAGGCAGCATAATCTTCTACATATTAATTCTGTTTTAAAAAATCTAAGGGAAAAAAAATACCAAGAAATGAGGTTGAATCAGTTATGGGAACCTTTTTGTTTAAAAGAAAACACAAATATGCACCAAAAAATTGACCCATGACAACTCAAAACCACAAACACATAAAATTCTGTTACGATGATTCTAACTACCAAAGCAAAGGAATTATATGAATCTACTTAATGTAGCATAAATTTGTAACTAACTTTATGTAAATATTCAGTGCTTTAATTATCCATCATATTTAAATACAAACATTCAAGTACTAATTGTATTTTGTAGTCCTATAAATTTCTGCAGATCTCATTTTCAAAGTGTAGGAGAAAATAACTAAACATCCTTCAAATGCCTAGTCTCCATAAGAGAAATAGCAAAATGAGAAATAGCAAAATTAGAAATGTCCATTATTATTTTTGATTATGAGAAGAACTAAGAACTACTAAAATTAAACTCAGACTACCTAATGTAGATGACAGAAGAAAAACAGATTTTAAAAGCTTTCTAAAAAGCAGTGGTTTCACAGGATAAAAGCATTCAAAATTAGAGATAGCTGAGTAGACTGCTGGTATAAATAAAATAATATAGATTATCCAGCATGGGTGAATAGTGGGATATGTTTCATTATGAGAGACTATTTTTTTTAAAAAATCTGTGTCCTTTACTCAATAATTAAAATCTGAATATAACCTCCTTCCTATTTATAAGTAAATTCAACTGTTAAGTAAATGAATTAGATAACTATAAAGGAATATTTATATCCATTCTCTTTGTTTTGAAAAAAACTAAGTATATCATCTGTTGAGTAGAAATGATAAATTCAGAAATACTGCATAGATCCTTAGAAAGTTTTCATTTCTTAAGGAAAGAAACTACTTGAACCACTTAGTTCTTAAAGGGTCCTTTTCCTTCTCAAGAAGTTAAAATGCTTTAAAGATGCTTCAAGTCTTGTCCAGAAGGAGGAGACTGTCAGTTACTTACATTTACACAAAAAGATTCAAGACACTCTCAAATAAAAGTAAAGTACTGACAGCTTTACGCTGATTGACTTAATTAGGTCTTCTCTTGAAACTTTGCTCTATAGTCAAAAGTTTTTGGGCAGAAGGACCAATCAACTACATAGAATGTAATATTTTTATAATAGAAATAGTACCATTTTATATAAATTAAATTCCTGAAACTTTTGTATATTCTTCTGACATGCAGTGAAATTTCCAGCAATTTTTGGTGAAGGATATAGGAATGGAAATGTGCCAAGATTTAGCTATACCAATGTTTGAAAACTGTTTTTGATCCTTTTTTCCTTTAATAAAAACAACCTAGAATGTGCATGAGAGCCCCAGTTAAATAAATCATGGAACATACTGATAGAATATTACGCAGTTATTAAAAATGTGACAGAAGAACAATGTTAAGTGAAAAGTGTGTGTTATAAATCAGCACAGCAAAATCCTTTGTTAAATAAAGACACAAAATAAATATATATGTACTTATAAATATATAAATATTAACCAAGATTCTCTCTACTTAGTAGTGTTAAAGGTGATTTTTAATTTTCTTCTTCACCTGTATCTGTGGTTCTAAACCTCCTAAATGAATTATATATATTTATATAATTATAAAATCCAGAAAAAACACAGTACTTTAGAAACTACTGGAAAAAAGGTATTTCTAACACTTAATGAGTTGCACAGAGAAGTTACAAGAAAACAGATATTTTTACTGTTTCTCTTAATCAAGGCTAATTCTTAATAAGGGTAAACTTCTATAATATAGCCATTTTCAAACAGTAAGTAAAAAATGTATATTATCAAAGTCTAGAAAGTAACTGCAGAATTTTTTCATATTTTCAATTTATGTGCCTCCTCTCTTTCTACTTAGAAGACAGAAGTGAAAGCCTGAAAACAATGCTTGAAAATTATAAACAATGAGATTGTTGGTAACAAAATTCAGATCTTTCTTATATTCAGTTTATATCAGGATAGTCAATAAACATTATCTATTAGGCTTTATCTTTTCTACTATTAGCAATATTCAGTCTCAAGTGGTGATAAAACTACTTATCATCAAAGTAATATTAAGAAATCTAGTGATTATTCCTCTTGCTAATAATAACTAAGGCAACTTTGGTATTCATGTGAAATATGTATTAAAGTACTTAGTAACCTTCTCCAACAAAGCTCTGTATACACAATTTGAGTTCTACCTACAGGATAGCATGCTGATATTAAAAGATGATTGAATGAACATATTTAATATGAACAACATACCAAACCTCAGCTATTATTTTAAAATATTTTGTACAATTTTATTTACTTTCTAATGGAGTTTTTTTTAACCCTGTATAAACAGAACTGTTTTCTCCCTTTTAATTTATGACTGGATTATCATTAGCAATAGGTGTCACTTCCAAAGGCTAGGCTCTAACACATCTATACACTGAATTTTGTATGTAATAGTTTAACACTTTCACTAAGTCTTATTAAATACTGAGCTACAATTCAGAATGAGTAGCTTTATTACTTCCCAGCAATAAGTCAGATAATACCATAAGGCATGCTGAAAAGAGTTAAGACTTCTTGAAAGCTAGAATCATCACCAAAATAATGGGAATGTTTAAAACTGTATACATGCTTTAAAAAAATTCTGCTAAAAGGAAAGGAATTGAATTTCTATACTGACTAAATGTTTCAACTTTAAATCAAGACAAATTTCAAAAACCAAAATCTGCCAAAAGCCAAATATTAAACAGTTTAGCCACTAAATTGAAATAAACTGGTACAAAATCCTCTGAAATTATTTAATACCATTCTTCTCTTTGCCCTCCATTTAACTGCCACCATGCATTCAGATACACATGTTCCATGTATAATATTTAATTAATAATACACCTTTAGGCTAAATGTTCTCCCACCCCCATATTTCTTTATCACCTTACCCCATTCTGTGCCATCCCCTGAACTCCGTGCTTCTCCAGCTCCTTCGCCATCTTCAGCAGTCACTAAAAAATCAAATTCTTTCAGTGCTTCCTCAGTATCAGGATCATCAGTTAGGTCAGCAGCTAAACCTTCATTACCTATCTGTAAATGGAACATAAACCAAGAATTACTTTTATGCTAAATTTTAAAGGAATTCTTTCTGTTTTCGCACAATTACCTTTACATTTGTACTCCTATTTTTAGATTACTTAGATACAAAGTTTTAGATTTACCACACAGTTCATCAATTCCAAATTATACTCTACATAAATGGATGTCAACAGCGCCGTGTGAAGATTGTTATAAAATGTGATGCAAGTAATGTGCTAGTAAGACTAGTTAAAATGTTAATCAGCAAGAATGATGATTCTTAAACTTCTTTAATTATAATAGATTCACAGATACCACTGTTAAAATACTCATTAACTCACATACTAATACACTGTGTTGAACTGTCCTCACTCACAGAGAACTGCATTTGTAGTCTACAACTCATTAAGATACGGCATAGCTAATAAGGACATTAACTAATGCAAGTCAATAGCTACGGTAATTTTAGTAGTGCTTCCCAGAACAAAAAAAGGAAAGGACCAAAATCTCTATTCACTCATGTTTCACATTTGAGTATGTTACAAATACAAAATGTGGCAGAAAGGTTGAAAACTGCTTTGATAAACTGGAAGCTTTTGAGGAATACCGGCATTTCCCCCACATTACTGTAAATTCCAAAGAATCACAACTGAACCCATCCACTTTTTTTTTTTTTTAACATACTTGAAATACTATATACTACTACCATAATTGACACACTGATCATCTAATCTACTTTTGCTCTTATAGCTAACACGTATCAACACTAAAATAGATAAACATGCTTCTTAGGTTATGAGCAAAAGCAAATTTTTATTAATCCTTAACAAAGAATGAGAATGTTGACACATACATTTACAATTCACAGTTTACTCCTTCACCCAGGGTGGGAGTATCCCCACTGTAGTTTCAGTTACAGTTTATCACTTGTTTACTATACAAGAAACAGACTTCAGCAGCGATTCTTAACTGTGACAGGAGTGGAGAGGATGTAGCTTTTAAAAGTTTCAAACCACTGGACCAGTCCTATAAAAACAGACACTTTCTTGACATTTAGTCTATATTACAGCAAATAATAATTTCTACTATATATAGGTAACTTAATAAGAACTAACTATGCAAAACTTCCAGGTGACATAATAAAACTTTCAAGTGATGTAATAAAATTAAAAACTGATCACTCAAAATGTAACTTAAGACATCTTGAAATTTTCTATTCCAAATACATAAATATATATATATATTTATATATATATAATATATATATATAAATATAAATATATATATATATATATTTAGCTAGTAAGAATACAAAACTGAATTCTTACTTTGTGTTTATTCATCCGATGTTTGTCTTTTCCTTCTGGGATGCCTTCAATCATGTCATTTTCCTCTTCTTCATCGCTGTCATCAGCATTTTCTAAGAAATTGAATGTTTCAAGAACATCACCAGAAGGCCTGTAAGAGAGGAAAAAGATAAATCCCAATATTCCAATGGTTAATTCTAATATTTCTTTGCCTCCTATTTTAAAACAATACTTGAAGGTAGTAGAGAAATTCAAATGACAACTTACTTATAAGGCATCCCTTAAATATTTTACTCAAGAATGTTTAAACTTAACCATTTCTTATAGCTCTACAACCTCTTACAGTTTGGCCTAAATACTTAGGGACTCAATTCTTAATTTAGTCCTTAAACAAAGTTTAATTTATCAGGCTGCCCAGATTGAAAGTTATGTTAATCAGATATAGAACATTCCAATCCATTTCACAAGTTTTCTTACCTAGAAAACAAGATTCTTAATATACTAAAGAAATACTTTCAAGTCTTTCAGAACCACTCATTTAATAGGTAAGTGATCATCTATTTTTACCTACTTATGAAGTCATTTTTTAAACTATAATCGGAGTTCCTCCTCTATGTACAAAAAGGGTTTTCAAATAGTTGTTTAAAATTGTTTAAATGTCTAAAAACAGAGGCTGCAGCAAAACAGTGATAGTTTCAGCTGAATATAGTCTCTCACAATGAAAGTCCTTTTCCATTACTAGCTGCCTGAATTTGGTAAAGTCATTTAAACCTTTTTGCCTCAGTTTCTTTACCTGTAAATTTTAGGAGTTAAACTGGACGATCTTAAATATCCTTACCCACGTGAACAGTGCATGTGGGTAAGGAACAGAAAAGAATAACCTAAAATTTAGGGTTTTTTCCTCTCCCAAACTGGTTCCATTAGTCCAAATTAAGAACTAATGAACACAATTCAGACTATTTTTTAATAGTACTTTATCATAACATAGGGCTTTAATAGGTCTATTGTACTCTGCCTAATCCAGCACATTGTTCAAAGACCTGTATAAAAACTAAATGTAGAAAGAGCTGGGTTTTTTCAAATGCAAGTTAGTAAAAATAAACAAAAAACTACCACAGTAACAAAACACATACCTTTCAGCTCAACATTTACAAAATGTCTCCATATTTGGGTATTAAATATTTGGGGCAAAGTAAATATTTGACAAAATTGGCACATCAATGACAGAAAAGTTAAAAGTACTAAATTTAAGACTTTTTAAGTTTGGAAAATTAAGTATTATCTTCTCTTGGATAAAAATTTCTGTGTCAACAGTGAGAATTCAAGTTTTAGGTTTTAAAATTGTATTTAATCATAGCAATACATTTGCATGGCTTTAAAAGGTATGATACAGTAAACTACATTATTCTAAAATATTTATAAATCCTATGAATTACTTAGCCTGGTTAGCTGACAAGTTTAGTTTAAAATGCATACTTTTACTTTTTCTCTTATGCTATGAAAACACTCTATGATTCCTGAAATTCAGAGTAAAGAAAATAAAGGCTCTGCTAGATGTGAAATTGTTTTTATTAAAGAGACCTTATTTCTCAGAAATAAAAACCCTGAACGCTTATTATGTTAATTTGAAAGTTATTAACATGTTTTATACAATTGCACGTCATAAAATATGTGTAAAGTATGAAACAATGCCAGTTTATAAACTGTACATATAATTAATTTCTGAAGTTCTAAATGAACTCAATGAATTTGTTTTGTTTTTTCCATTCTCTTTCTCTTTTCTTTGTCTATCCAACCTATATCAAGGTAATAGCTAGCGGTAAAAAATGAAGAAAGTTCCACCTGCTTGACTCTGCCATTTATGAAGTCTGTATTAATCAAAAGTATATCTGGTAGACAGAAAACAAGTGTTGACGAGGATGAAGAGAAATCAGAACTTATACATTTCTAGTGTGAATGTAAAATAGTTCAGCCATTTTGGAAAAGAGTTTGGAAATTCCTCAAAAAAGTGAACACGAAGTTACCATACAACTTAGCAACTCCACTCCTAGGCTAAACCCAAGAGGCTTGAAAACATATATTCATACTTGTATGCCAATGTTCAAAGTACCATTATCCATTATTCCAAAATGTGGAACCAACCAACATGCCCATTAACTGGACAAGAAATGGATAAACAAAATGTGGTAAATCCATAGAAAAGATTATTTGGCAGTAAAGAGGAATGAACTACTGACACATGCTGTAACATGGATGAATCTTTAAAATACTATGCTAAATGAAAGAAGCTACTCACAGAATAATCGTTTACATAAAATACCTAGAATAGTCAAATTTACAGAGATAGAAAATAATAGTTGCCTATGATTGGTGAGTGGGAGAAGTATAGGAAAAAATGAGGAGTTGCAGCTAATGAGTATGAGGTTTCTTTTTGGAGTGATAAAAATTTTCAAAACTTAAGATTGTGGCAATGGCTGAACAATTCTGTGGATATCCTAAAAAATCATCAAACTTATATACTTTAACTCAATGAAATTCATGGTATGTGAATTATATGTCAATAAAGGCATTAAAATTTAAAAGTCTATCTGGTAGTTTTCTAAGTCCAAACACAATGCAAAACCTTGTTTCCTTCACACTAGCGTCTAAACAACCATCACTATTCTAATTATAGAGTAGTATTATAATTTACTGAAAATGCTACCAAAATTTTTTTAAATCAGGATGTTAAAATAACTCTGAACGACATAAAATCACCCTCAAATTTTAATTTTGCACCAGTTTGAGAACTAAAGCCATTCTCTTGGCATCAAAACTTAAGATAAATAACCTTAAAAAGCACCTAATTTAAAAAAGTTTATTTGCCCACAGTAGTATTTAGGGGGAAAAAGTCTTTAAATCTGAACTCTACGTGCTTTAAAAATTGTTAACAGCAGTAACAAGAAGCTAGAGTTCATAATGTCCATTATACAAGCAATGTTAAACTCTGAGTATAGATCATACCTTTTGATTTCTTGTCCTTTTTGCTTAGGAGATTCACCTCCATTCAGGATCTGTTCTAAATTTTTTGTTTCTACTGATCCATTTGGTTCTGAATTGGACAGTCCAAGTAATGACCTTACCCGCTGAGACCGTACATCTAATATTGTATCTGTGTAACCTACTTCCTGAAGATATCTGTAAGAGAAAATTTAAAATATTAAATCCCACTTATTACTAATGCCTGCAAATTTTATGTAAAATCAAAATTATATCAAAGCATTTTAGAAAAAGCCATAATCTTATAAAATATACTTTCTTTGACTCAGTAACTTTTCTTTTCTATAGACGAGTTCCACTTCAAAGAGAACAAGGCCAACTACAAACTAAAATTTAAATAAAAAAGTATATAGATGGCTAACACTAATTAAGGACCAATTATCCCAAAGCTTAAAAAGCCCTAGATTCTTAAAACACATTTGAGCGTTGATGATATGTATTATTTTTTAAAAAAATTCCAGAAAGAATGAATAGAACAAACCTCAGAACACTGATATGCTAAGTTTAAACCTGGGCTTTTAGCCATAGGTTGACGGATAGGTTAGTTCTCCTTCCAGGAGCTAAGATCTCACAGCACTCCTATAGTCCCATGGTCTTCAAACTTTCTATGTATCTAAACCAGGATACTTAACCTAGGGTGTAGGATAAGACTGAAAAGGAAGAAAGTGACTGAATCATGACATAAATATAGATAATGGGTCATGAATGGCTTTATGTGACAAATTAAAGAACTTCTTCCTGAAGTATTTGACAGGCTAAGAGAAGATGCTAAAAGAAGCCTTATATACTGCTAACAAAGTAACAAAGGATTTTTAGGTGAAAGCTAACGACCGGGAGACCGGTTAGGACACTAACACAGCAAGAAGCAAAACTGGGGAAGAGGAGAAGAAATGTGAGAAAAATAAAATATAATCTTAGTGACTTGGTACACAAATAAATATGGCAGTAGAACAAAAGAAGATGAGTTCTGGAAAAATTTCAGACTTCTAGCTGGGATGTTACATGGTGGTTCTATTCAATAAAACGAAGAATAAAGGGCCAGAATCTGGTTTAGAGGGTAACAATCAGATAATCATGCAGTGTCTATGAAAATGGTAACATTTATTATGCACAATGATAAGAAAGATCAAAAGCTCAGAAGAAACTGGAATGGGTGTATAGATTTGGGAGTCATTAGTGTTTGGTGGAATTTGAAGCCATGGATTTAAATGAAGTTACTCAAAGAAAAATCATAAGTAAAAACAGAACGCCTGTGGACACAAACATCTAAAAGACTAGAAGAATAAGAGAAAGTCAAAAGAAAGAACTTGAAAAATTAGGGTTAAAAAAAGATAGAGAGTAGTTTGATGAAAGTAAGAAAAACAAAATTTCAAAAAAGAATGAACAGTTAATGTCAAATATTTCTAGAAGATCAAATATGAACAAAAAGGGTCTCATTAATATGTCTGTGACAGTAGCTTCAGTGGAACATCAACATGGAAATCAGACTAGACAGCTGAGAAAAGAACAAAGAAGACAATGGAGATAAAGTACTCTTAGAGAAAGGTAAGAAGAGACAGAATATAAATCCAGGCAATGGGATTAGGCATTTATGAGAGACATACTGTGCAAATCATTTCTCTACAGTTATCATAGTCCTCTAAAAAATGCAATCCTCTTTTTGGGGAATAACTCCCACCACACTCTAACCATGTGGTCCAAATACGCAGTCAAGATCTTATACAACCCAGATAAAAATAACTGACTCATGGGCAGTTATTTGATTAAGTCGAGCCAAATCTAATCCTCAGAAATCTTATGACTAAAGTAAGAGGTCCCCTGTCACCTAGAAAGAAGTGATTTTCAGGAGAAAAGAACAAAACTGATATACAGAGGAGTAAAACACCAGAGAAAAAGAACATATCCTGGGTGTTTCCAGTCCCTGAGAAATCTTCAGTAATACCTCAGCTCCTACGTTCCTGATACTCAGTTATTTAACACTTGCCTCAACTCAGCTAGCTACCCCAGCATCCTTCCAGACAATAATCTGTTTTTATTAAAACTTGCTTGGGTTTTAGTCACCAAGATATCAGATTGATAAATTACTCGTTGACTGGAACATTAGAAACTGAGGTGATGAATATGAGACTTAAATACATTTACAGAAAGGAAAGCAAAAAGTTATGAGAGTTCTCACCTGACAGCCCTCATATTTTCAGTGAAGGAGAATCTGTGGTTTTCTAATGATAGTAAGGAAGAATAGGCTGAGATGTGGTAAAAGTTTAGAATATCCTCTGAGGGCAATGGGAGCCAGAGATGACCAGGGATATGGAAAAAGGCTCTCTGCAATGTTTGGACAGGAAACCATGAATGTATAATGGCATTCATACAATTCTGTGAATTTTTCTCCAAGAACTAGTTAGAAACAGAAGTAATAGATAATAAGACTGAACTAAGGCTGGGATACTGCAGTAAGTATAATAAAATAACTGATGGGAGAAGGGTAGAGAGTGGGCAGCAAGAAAGCTAAGGGTACTAGCAAAACAGTGATGGATCATGGGGTTTAAGCAGGAGCTAGGGAAGTAACAACAAAAAATCCAAAAAACAAAAACAAAAAACTTTACAACAACAAAACAAACCACAGGTAGAGGAGATAGGAGAACAAAGTAGTTAAGGATCTAAAGATCTAGGTAAGGTTAGAGGGCAAAAAACATGGGAACTGGAGTGGGAGAGGTAGAATATGAGACTGTTGGATTATGGAATACTCCAGAGGTAGGGAAGTGCTAGGTAATAACAAGATGAAGGGTCTGACCACAATTCACTTGGTTACAGAAGTGAAGGTAAAGACGACTAGAGTTGAAAAAGCTGAATGATTATAAATTACCTCAGATTTCAGTAGTACTAAAGTACCAAAAGTTTTCACAATACAAGGGAAAAGAAAAGAACATAAAGATAAAAGACAGTAAGATTTGCCACAGACATACTTATAATACAACAAAGAATTCAAACATCAAAAAGGTTCCTCAAAAATTCAAGTAAAAGTAGGATTTGGCAAGCCTCTTCTGAAAAGTTTCAGATAATCAGTTAAATTCCTTCTGTAAACCAGTCACACTTCCACTTAAAACCAAGCATGTGAATTTCACAATGATGGGAATGAGAATGTCCATAAGTATGAACTCTACACTGTTTTTGTTCTGGCCTTCAAAACATTCAGTCTTTATGACAATCTACTCCACAAATAAGAAAACAACATCATTCTGAGGAATATTTAGAGAATCATCAAGAGCACACAAACTTTAAAGAGATCCAAGCATCTAATAAAGCAAAAAAGCAGCAATATGAAAACTATACACATTGTCCCACTATCATTAAATAATTTTTCACTTGCAAAGTGACTGAAAATAAACATTTTCATACCTAGATCCTTAAAGAAAGCTGAAAATGAACCATTACTCACTGTCTTAACAGCTGTCTGCCTTGCTTCCACGTTAACTGGCTATTCTGAGGTGCTGTGGGAGCCTCCGTGTCTTTGGTTTCTTCTAAAAATTAAAAACCACAAAAACAAGACAATTTTCATACACATGATTTCAACTCATGAAAATATTACCAAAGTTCTCTTACAAATGAAGTCCCACAAAAATATACCTAAATATTTTATATAGGGTAGAGAAACTTAACCTTTATTGCACATTTACTGTGGGTCACTCATTTTAAACATGTTTATCCTGACAGCCCAAACAATTAGTTACCACCATCATTTTAAATTGAGAAAACCCCAAGTGTACATTAACTATTACTACAAGGGATTCAAAAATTAAAAGCCCAGGCTTTGAAATATGTTACTAAAATAAATTTTAACTACCAGAATTGAGTTGAATGCTTTTAAAATTAAACAACTATATTTACTATTTACATCAATTATTCAAAATCAACAGTTAAAAAATATTACATATATAACTAGTGAATAACTTAATTTTGAATCTGTATCAGTTGATGCTAAGTCTATATACAAGACTTTATACAGTCAATTTCATTTTTAGAACTAATTTTTACTATATGTAAAAAGTCA
This sequence comes from Camelus dromedarius, assembly GCF_036321535.1. Lineage (NCBI taxonomy): Eukaryota > Metazoa > Chordata > Mammalia > Artiodactyla > Camelidae > Camelus > Camelus dromedarius. The sequence goes on from NC_087440.1 coordinate 37,405,259, forward strand.
TATTTTATTCTCAGGTAACATAAAGTGTACACATTAAAAAAGTTTAATAAATAGTATAATTTCAGATGAGTTAACCTCTCAACAAGTATCTCTAGAGTAAAATTAAAAACTACTTATTGGCACTAATAAAAAAATATTTTCCTGTAATTTCCCATTATAAAAATTCAGATAAAGCAAAGAACAGAGAGGGCCATAGAAGATAAGCTCTCGCACTGAATGTTAAGAACTCTCACTAGACTCCTCAGAGTCATGAGAACAACTACTTATTGGTAGTAATTCAAATACTCTCTGCAGGCATTATTCCTCTAGCCCTAACAATTTATTATTAATATCTTCTTGTACTTCCCTGAATATAGAAATATCTATGATTTCTAGAAATAATTCTCATTCTAACAGCCCCTTATTTTTCTATTTATGTCGTTTTATTTTTAAACACATATAACACATACTCACTGACCAAAAAATACATTAAATCCTATCACCAGAAGTGTTAGTACTTGAGACTTTATCATTCCACATTTTCCATCTAAAAATACATACACAAACTTCTCCCTTCCTTAAATAACAACAAATGGGCCAATGTGTTACTGCACTATAAGCTGCTTTTGACACTTAGTGACATTATCTTGAACATTCTATGACAGTAAATATAGATTATCATCATATAAAAATAATCACATAATATTCCATAGGAAGTATATACTTATTTAATTTAACCAGTCCCCTAATGTTGAAATTTGTTTCCATTTTTTCACTATTACAAATAATGTTCCTAAGGATTAAGCCTAGAGCTCAACCGCCTACACACCAATGTAACCAATATCTAGATGAAGAAACAAAACATCAACACCCCAAAAACTTTCATCATGCCCTTTTCCAGTCACTAGATACTTCTAAAAGGGTATCAACATTATCCTGATACCTAAACACTAGATTTTTGAATTTGATATACATGAAGTCATTTATATCAATTTTATGTGACCCATCCATGTTGTCAAGTATCGTTATAGTTTGTTCACTTTTGTTGCTCAACGTTTCCTTATACTAAAATATCACAATATATTTATCCATTCTATTGGTGAAGAACATTTGTTTCTAGATTTTTACTATTGAAAATAACAATACTATGAACTTTCTTATATATGCCTTATGATGAACAATTTAAGGAGTGGAATTATTGGGCCACAGGGCATACTACATTTCCTTTAGTAATACAGGTATCCCCTGCTTTTCAAAAGTTTCCTTTAGTATACCTTGCTTTTACGGAAGACCTACATTTAGTACCTGTTTTCACTAGCCTAACTGAAAATATCCCAGAAGGATTTTTGCTGTTTATGAAAAAAGGTGAAAAGAAAAAATAGCCTCCATTGTTTTGCACTGAACCATTACAGTGGCAGCACACTCCGCCACCTCCCCACCCAGTCCCACTCCCTCCCCGCAAGAAGCAAGAGAGGCATTACCAAGCTCTGCCCCCAGAAACTACACTAGGCATCTTAGCATCATGCCACCAAAGCTTTGAACTGTGTCTGTTACCATCTGTGTTTTATCTTGATTTATTTTGTGTGTCGTTAGCAAAATGTATCTAAAGGTAATTGCTTCATCCTTCTATGCCATTTTGGCTTATGAAAGGTTTCATAGGAATGCTTTACTTTTGGATAGTGGGGAAACCTATACTAACAATTACTTTCAGAGCAGTTTTATCAATTTAGAATTCCAACACCAGCAGGTCTACAAAATGTGGTTGATTCACATCCTCAGCAACACTTGACTTTTCCTCTTTTGCATTTTTGATATCGTGGTAGGTGTCTAATTGTACTGTGCTGTGGTTTTAAGTTAAACTTCTTCAATAATTAATAAAATTGAGTATCATTTCATATGCTTATTGGCCATTTGGATATTGGGTGGCTTTTCAAGTCTTTTTTTTTTTTTTTTACTATTATTAGACAATTTTTTTAGAGCAGTTTCAGGTTCACAGCAGAATTGAGCAGAAAATACAGACAATTCACACATAGCCTTCCCCACCCACACATATATATGCCCCTACCCTCAACATCCCTCACCAGCGTGGCATATTTGGAACAATCGATGAACCAACATGGACACATTATTATCAACCAAAGTCCACAGTTCACATTAGGGTTTCCTCTTGATGATGTACATTCTATGGATTTTGACAAACGCATAATGACATGCAGTCACCACTACAGTATCATTCAGAATAATTTCATTGCCCTAAAAATTCCTTGTCTTCTATTTGTTCATTCCTTCCTCCCTCCCTCCCTCCCTCTCCCCACATCCCTGGAAACCATGATGTTTTTATTGTTTCTGTAGCTGTGCCTTTTCCAGAATGTCCTTTGGCTGGAATCATACAGGCTGTAGCCTTTTCAGACTGGCTTCTTTCATTTAGTAATAATATGTCTTTTAAGTTTCTTTCATGTCTTTCATGGCTTGATAGCTCTTTTTTTTTTTACTGCACATATATTTTTTAATTTACATATATGTACTGTTCATTGTTCCTAAAAATGTTTAGAGCTTTAGCTTTTTAAACTTACATAGTTATCAAAGGAATAAAGTGGGTGGCTTTTCAAGTCTTTTGCCCATATTTCTACTGTTGTAGATTTTCCCCCCAAATGTAAGGAAAAGGAGCTGTTTACATATATGGATACAACCGCTTTACAGAGTTAAGTTTAGAATATAGATAGATATTACTGATATGGGGTATAAAACACACACTTATCTTGTACTTCTTTCAAAACAGTATTTTGCACATTTTCTTTTTTATATTTTGATTTATTTTAGGTATATAAAAAGAAACACTGTATTTAACATTTATCTCTATCTATACTTTGATGATTTTATCACATTGTTCCCATGGTATACTTTTGCTTATTCCTTTGTTTTCCACTAAACATCCTGAGTAGTCTTTCTACACCACTAAAAACAATCTACTTTGTTATGATTGTGTCTCTTATAAGTAAAATACTTGGATGTTATTTTATTCCTCAGCTTGAGGAAGTTTTAATAGTTAAGTTTATACAGACAAAACCAGACTTGTTTGTATCTACTTCAGTTGTGGGCAGGAGAGATTTATCTGCTAATTATTTTGCTTTATACAAACTTGCACTGAAACCAGTTAGCCAACTCTGACTCTAGTTTCAGGGACAATGGGGCTACAACTAGCCTCCTTCCTCACATTTACACAGACCAAGTTATACAAAGCGATTGTTTATTTTCTGAATATTCCAGCCATATTAGAAAGAAAATGAGTCAAAAAAAAAAAAAAAAAAAGCTCTGAAATCATCAGATTTTCTCTATGGTGAAACCACTGTATTCCCTCTAACTGTTAGGGGACTGCTGTAGTAAACATGATCCAAAATACATAGACCTTTCATCTTTTATCATTTATTATTGCTTTTCAAAGAAGACCATAATATTGTTTCTTAGCATCACACTGAGTCTTCATAACCACTGAAAAGCTGCATCAAAGGAAACCCATGCCACTCCTTTCTTGGTCTCTTAATTCTATATATTACAACTGGGAAGATAGTGTTGTGCTGTTAAAATTGGTTGAGAGGAAAAGACCCAAAAATAAATCAACTGCAGTTTGTACTCTACATAGGGCATTTCTGCCAAGTTTAAGTACTCAACAGCAAACTAAAAACCTATTAACTAAATATTAAAAATGTACTCTTAACACTCAACTTAAAAAAAAAAACTCATATGTAAGTTTTATTTTCCCTACCATATATGCTTTGACTTTATTAGGTATGGAAATAAATATAGAAGTAGAAGAAAAACTGTATATTCAAATAAACACATTTTTTTCTTGTCTTAGTAACCAACATTCAAGAACAGTACAGAATTCAATTTGCCTGAAACATAAAAATATGTATGTAAGTGGGTTGTACATACACTTCAAAAATAAGAAATTGCAGTAATAGTCCCAAATGTTATATTAACATAAATAAAAACATTCCTTATGTATTATCCCAGACCACTCAAATTGTAATCATATGAAACCCTAAAATCAACACTAACCTGTTAGCATTTTCCTATACCAACCCCTTTTCCCTGAATTATCGTTCCTCAGATACCACTCTTAAACTCACTGTTTTAGTTAAGAACAAGGCTAACTAGATACAGTTTCTTCCTTCCCTTATCCTTATTTGACTTCTTCTCTGTAGTTTCCAAATCCAAATTTCTAATTTCTTTAGGACTGAACTGAGTTAATCACAGCATCTCCAAATAAAAATAACCTTTTAATAAAAAATTAAGCTTATGTAGAATGGGATAAGAATTGCCTAGAGGTGTACAAAGAGTTACTCATCACTTTCCACCTCTCATTACCACCAAAAATGCACCCAGTTTTACACAGGTTTCAAAATAAGAAAAATAGGACAAATAACCTCAGGCTGATGATGTAGATGAAGCTACTTACTTTTATTCATTTATTACTTTCCCAAAATTGTACACAGTACTACAAAGACAGTATTACAATGGTCAACCATCTAACTAACCAATGTTATCAAAGCAAAATGGGCGTAAAGAGAACATATGTCTGTCACGTAAAAATGAGCTTAAACCAATTTTTCTTGAATGGGGGGGCAAAAAGGGTTAATGGAAGAATCAAGTTTACCTGATTCAAAGGCTGGCATTTTCAAATCACCTTGGTTCAGTTCTGTGCCATATTTTAATTTGTGATATTTTGCCCTGAAAATTTAATAATAAGTTATTGTAAAAAAAATTTTTTTTCCTTTTCTACAAGGTTAAGTAACTACTGGCATATATTTCTCCAATGACAAATAAAATATAGTATGAATATCTATTTCTTTAAACTTTACTTGCAAAGGAAAATGAAGGCATGAACCACACACAAAAGAAAAAAACAATGTAAATTACCCAACTAAGATATACACCCAAGTAAAGAAAAAATAAATTTTTCCTGATTTGTGAAAAAAATAAAACTTAAACACTATAAATAAAAGATACTATTTCAACTTAAAAATTGTAATCTCTTTTTCTTTTCCTTTCCTATTTAAGAATCAAATCAAAGTATCTTCTATTTTGGGCAGATTTTTGTACCTTTCAAAAAGCTTCCAAACACACTGTACAATAATAATATATAAGAGAATAATACTGTTCTACTTATTTTATTCTTATAAGAAAATAAGGCACACATACCTTTCTTGTTTTAATGCATATTCTAACATCTTTATTCTTCTTACTAAATCCTTCTTCAAGTTTTCTTGACCTTTTCTTTCTCCTTGCAAAAATGCTATCCGGGCCTAAAAATACAAGGTTCATTTATTTTCATTTTTTTTTCTTAACTATGCATAGGAAATTGAAAAAAGGAAAGCAATTCATGTAAAACCCTGCACTTTTACTCATGACAGCGAGATTTAAAAATTCACAGAAATAGCTGACCAAGCTTTTTTGTTAGAAAACACAATCACTTTAAAAATAAAGGTAACTATGACCCAGGAATCCCGCTCCTAGGCATATATCCAGAAGGAACCCTAGTTCAAAATGACACCTGCACCTTCACAGCAGCACTATTTACAATAGCCAAGACATGGAAACAGCCTAAATGTCCATCAACAGATGACTGGATAAAGAAGATGTGGTATATTTATACAATGGAATACTATTCAGCCATAAAAACTGACACCATTATGCCATTTGCAGCAATATGGATGTTCCTGGAGAATGTCATTCTAAGTGAAGTAAGCCAGAAAGAGAAAGAAAAATACCATATGAGATCACTCATATGTGGAATCTAAAAAAATACAAAACAGAAACACAAAACAGAAACAGATTCATAGACACAGAATACAAGCTTGTGGTTGCCAAGGGGGCGGGGGGTGGGAAGGGACACACTGGGATTTCAAAATGTAGAATAGATAAACAAGATTATACTGTATAGCACAAGGAAATATGTACAAGATCTTATGGTAGCTCACAGTGAAAAAAATGTGACAATGAATATATATATATATGTTCATGCATAACTGAAAAATTGTGCTCTACACTGGAATTTGACACAACATTGTAAAATGACTATAACTCAATAAAAAAATAAAGATAACTATAAATTAGCTGTTTATAATCTTTATGATCTCTAGCATTAATAATTAATTATTATATAATATTGAAAGGAAACTTTATATGTAAAAATTGCACCTAACTTCTAACAAACAAGTCACAAAGAACTAAAAAATAGTATTACATTCACAAGTAAATATTTTCCCCCAAATTAGATACTGGTTGTTTAAAAAAACAGTAATATTACCTCAAAAGTATTTCTTTCATGAAATATTTAAAAATTTATCATCTTTTCCATTCCACCCACCCCACTCCAAATCATTTCAATTTCTGAAACAATTATCCAAAATACTGCAAATAGTTTAACGTAAGCCACATTATGTTCAATGACCTCATTACTTTCTGCTGTCATTTTTCTACTGTGAGAGAATTTTTTTTTCCTTTCAGTTGCCTTATTTACTCAAAGAGGCAACTCTCCATCTTTTTCTGGCCCTTCCCAGCATGTCAGCCTCCCTTATTCACCCACACTAAAGAGTAACATTTAGAGATCAGCATCTGTACAGTGATATTTGCCATAATGCACACATTTACAGTAAAACTAACTCTCATGCTCCTGCTGAGATGACCAGTAAATGTATTTGTTCATTAAGAGAAAGTAGGCTACTTTTTAAGCTAACTTAAGATATTTTTTAATTTTTAAAAATTTCAGTGAGCTTGCAATCAGAACAAATGGATTTAGCTGGATAATTTAACTCATTAAGTTGGGATGTGTTCATTTCTAGAATAATAGGAATAGAAAGAATGGTCACTTTAAAAATAGTACTTAGTACATAGGATGAATACATAGAGGGAAAAATAAAGAAGAACTTATGCCTGATACATTATACACATTAGTTCCAGGAGGATTATAGATCTAAATATGAAGGCAGAACAATACAGGCATACCTTGGAGATATTGCAGGTTTGATTCCAGATCACCACAATTAAGCAAGTCACAAATTTTTTGATTCCCCACTGCATATAAAAGTTATGTTTACACTATACTCTATTAAGTGTACCAGAGCAACATGCTCCTCAAAATAACATATGTAGCTTAATTTAAAGATACTTTATTGCTAAAAAGTGCTATTATCTGAGCCTTCAGTAAGTCAGGGTAGTAATATCAAAGATCACTGACCAAAGACCACCATAACAAATGTAATAATAAAAAAAGTTTGAAATCTGTGACAATTAGCAAAATGTGACACAGAGACATAGTGAGTAAATGCTTTCGGAAAAACAGTGCCAATAGATATGCTTGATGAAGGATTGCCACAAACCTTCAATATGTAAAAGATGCAGTATTTGCAAAATGCAGTAAAATGAGGTATGCCTATAATGCTTTCAGGATGTATCTCAGATTAAGGAACGAATTCTTGAATAAAAGCACTAACAATAAAGAAGAGGATGGATAAATTCACTACAATTAAAAAACTTCTGTTTAAGATAAAGCAGGAATTGACAACCTACATCAGGCTTGTTTTTGGGCAGCCCCGAGTAAAAAATGGTTTAAAAAAAACAATGAACAAAATTAGAATAGGCAGCACAGATCCACTGTGGCTTGCAAAGCCTAATATATTTACTATCAAATTTTGCAAACCTTTTATACTAATGTTAAGCAAAACAGATTTTAAATCAAAAAAGGTTATGAGAGACAAAAGATATTATATGCCAATAAAAGATTCAATACAGCAAAAAAATACAATTATAAATATTTACATAACTAATGAGAGATCATCAAAATATATGAAGCAAAAATGGACAGAATTAAAGGGGAAAATATTTCCATAATAATAGCTGGAGACTTCAATAATCCACTCTCAGTAACAGAAGAACCACACAGAAGATAGAGAAATAAAAGACTTGAACAATTCAATAAACCAACTAGATCTAAAAGACACATACAGAATACTCTACCTAACAACAACAGACTAAACTTTCTTCTAAAATACGCATGGGATATTCTCAAAGACAGACCATATGTTAAGCCACAAATTAAGCCTAATCAATTTTAAAATGGATCATTTAAAATTTTCTGTAACCACAATGGATGAAGTTAGAAATCAGTAACAGAAAGAAAATTTGAAAAAGTCACAGATTTGCAGAAATTAAACACACTCTTAAACAACTAACAGAACAAAGAAATCAAAAGGAGAATTAGAAAATACTTAAAAATGAAAATGAAAGCACAACTTACCAATACTTAAGGGACACCACAAGAGCATTGCTAAAAGAAAAATTTATAGCTATAAAGGCTTACATTAAAAAGCAAAAAATATCACAAATCAATAATATAACTTTAAAACTTAAGGAATTTTAGAACAAGAACAAACTAAACCCAAAGCTAGCAGAAAGAAAGAAATAATAAAGATTAAAGTAGAGAAGTGAAATAGAAAAGAGGAAAACAGGGCAAAAAAATTAACAAAATCAAAACTTAGTTCTTCAAAAAGATCAACAAAATTGACAACTATTATCTGAACTAAGAAAAAAGACACAAATTACTGAACTCTGAAGTGAAAGTGGGAACATTACAATCAATTCTACATAAGTAAAAAGGATTATAAGAGAATACTATGACCAATTGTATACCAACAAATTGGATAATCTATAAACAAAACCTACCAAGACTGAATAATGAAAAATTTTTTTTTTGAAAAGGCCTATAGGTAATAAAGAAATTGAATCAGTAATCAAAAATGTCCCAACAAGAAAAACTCTGGACTGACGGCTTTATTAGTGAATTCTACTAAACATTTAAAGAATTAACACCAATCTTTCTAAAATATTTCCAGGTAAGTGGGGATATTCCTTAATTCAATAAGGCCAGTATTTTCCCAAAAGCCTAAGGTAAATAAAGACACTGCAAAAAAACTACAGATCAATATCTCTTATAAATACTGATGCAAAAACTCTCAACAAAATACTAGTAAATCAAATTCAGGAGCATATTACAAAGATTACAAATCATGCCCAAGTGAGGTTTATTCCTGGAATGCAAGGATGGTTTAACAGAAAAAAATCAATGGATATAATACATCATGTTAACAGAATAAAAGGCAAAAAGCATATGACCATTCAACTGATGCAGAAAAAGAGTATGAAAAAATGGAACACATTCATGATTAAAAAAAAAAAAAACCCACTCAACAAACCAGGAGTAAAGGGAAACTATCCCAACACAATATAATAAAAGCCATATATAAAAAACTCACAACAAACATCAAACTCAATGGTGAAAGACTGAAAACCTTCTCTCAAAAATCAGAACAAGGCAAGAATGCCTGCTTTCAATACTCCTGTTCAACAAAGTACTAGAAGTCACAGCCAGAACAATGAGGCAAGAAAAATGAAAGGAATCTAAGTTAGAAAGGAAGAAGTAAAATTACCTCTCTTAACAGATGATATGTTCTTAGATGTAGAAAACCCAAAAGAGTCCACAGAAGTCTGCTAAGACTACAAATTCAGCAAAATACCAGGACACAGTCAACACACAAAAATCAAAAGCACTTCAATAAATGAACTCTATACTATACTACCAATGAACAATCATGAAAGGAAATTTTGAAAAAATTTCACTTACAATAGCATCAAGAAGAACAAAATACTTAGTTATTTAAACAAGGAGGTGAAAGACTGGTATAAAAAAGACTAAAAATCGTTGCTGAATAAATTAAAGACATAAATATGTGGAAACAATTCCACATCATGGATTGGAAATTTTAGTAGTATTAAAATATCAATACTACCCAAAATTATCTATGGATTCAGTGCAATCCCTATCAAAATCCCAGTGACATTCCTTGCAGAAACAGAAAAATCCATCCTAAAATTTACATGGAAGCTCAAGGGGCCCTCAAAGAGCAAAATCAACCTTGAAAAAGAACAACGGTGGAGACCTCACACTTCCTGACTTCCAAACATGCTACAAAGCAACAGTAATCAATGTAGTATGCTACTAGCAAAAAGACAGACATATATAACAATGGAACAGAATAGAGAAACCAGAAATAAACCCTTACATATATGGTCAAATGACCTTCAAAAAGATTTGAAGACTATACAACGGGGATTGAACAGTCTCTTCAATACATGGTACTGGGAAAACTGAGTATCTACAAGCAAAAGAATCAAGTTGAACTGTTACCTAACCACATACACAAAAATTAACTCCAGAGGGATCAAAGACCTGCATCTATAAAATTAGAAGAAAAACATAGGAGAAATGTTTCACAGCACTGGATTTGGCAATGATTTCTTAGATATAAGACCAAAGACACAGGTAAGAAAATGAAAAATAGACAAAGTGGACTTGATGAAAATGTAAAACTTTTGCACATAAATGGATGCTGTCAACACAGTGAAAAAGCAACCTATGGAATGGCAGAAAATATGTGAAAATCATGTATCTGATTAAGATGAATATCCAGATTATATAGAAACTCCTAAAACTCAACAACAAAAAAGCCTCAATTCAAAAATGAGCAAAGGACTTGAATAGATTATTTCTCCACAGAAGATAACCAAACAACCAGTAAGCAAAAAAATAAATAAATAAATAAAAAAGACACTCAACATCATTAATCATTGGAGAATGGGAGAAAAAAAAAAACCCAAACCCAAACCCAAACCCATAATGAGACAGCACCCTTATTAGAATGGCTATTAAAAAATAACAACAACAAAAAAGAAAAAAGACCACACAGACACACACACACAAACAAAACAGGTGTTGGTGAGAATTTGAAGAATTTGGAACCTTTATGTATAGTTGGTGTCATAAAATGGTACAGCCACTGTGGAAAACAGTATGGTTGTTCCTCAAAAATTAAAAATAGAACTACCTACAACCCAGCAATTTCACTCCTGGGTATATACCCGAAGACTTGAAAGCCTGCTCTATTTGTACACTTATGTTAATAGTAGCACTACTCATAATAGCTAAAACCTAGAAGCAAGTGACTCAAGTGTCCATCAACAGATGAATGGATTAGTCCAACAAAGAGAAAACAGTTACAAACATGGTAGATGTTAATCTTACTACATCAATAATCAAAAGAAAGACGAAGCAGCTACATTAATCTCAGACAAAACAGACTTCAGACCAAGGAAAATTATTAAGGTTAAAGAGAGACATTACATAATGATGAAGAGGTCAATTCATCAAGAAGGTATAAAAGTCCTTAACATGAATGCATCTAACAATAGCGTGTCAAAATATGTGAGGCAAAAACTGACAGAGCTGCAAGGAGAAATAGACTAAGCCATTGTTACAGCTGGAGACTTCAACATCCTTCTATCAGTAACTGACAGATGCAGTATACAGAAAATCAGGAAATTGACATCTACAGAATATACATTCTTCCCAAGGTCACATGGAACATTCACCATGACAGGACACATTCTGGACTACAAAGCACACTTTAACAAATATAAAACATTAGAAATCATACAAATGTGCTCTCTATTCTGACAGTCTTTTAATTGGCTTTAACTTCACACTTAAAGTGATTACTGATACAGGTGGATTAACATCTGCCATGTTCATAACTGTTTTCTATTTGTTGCACTTGTTCTTTGCTTCTTTATCATCCCCTCTTTTTTGCCTTTTTGTAATTTTGTATTATTTCATTCGTACGAGCTATTGGATCACAATGGATTAAACTACAAATCAGTAAGATAGTTGGAAAACCTCAAAATACATGAAGATTAAACAACACACTGTTGAAAAACACGAGTCAGTGAAGTATCAGGATACATTTTTAAGTATTTTTAACTAAATGGAAACAAAAATAAAACACCACAGTTTGTGGAATGCAGAAAAAGTAGTTCTTATGGGGAAATTTACAACAGTCAATGTAGACATTAGAAAAGATCTAACATCAACAATTTAGCTTCCATCTTAAGCAAGTAGAGAAAGAACAGCATTATAAATCTAAAGCAAGCAGGAAAAAATAAAATTAGAGCAGAAATCAATGAAACTGAAAATAAGCCAATAGTCAATGAAACAAGATTCTATGAAAAAATTAATAAAACTGATCAACTTTTTAGCCAAGCTAACCAAGAAAAATAGGGAAAACATAAATTACTATCAGAAATGAAAGAAGGGTTACCACTACTGATCCCAAGGAATATTATGAACTCTATGCCCACAAACTTGGTACTTTAAATGAAATAGAACAATTTCTTGAAAAATTTACCAAACTTCACACCGGAGAAATACATCTTCCGAATAGAGCTGTATCTATTAAAGAAACTGAATCAATAATAACCTTCCATAGCAGAAGGCACCAGGCTCAGTCAGATGAGTTCAACAGTGAATTCTACCAAACTTTTAAGGGAAAAAATGATACCAATTCTATACAACCTATTCTACCCGATAGAAGCAGAGGGTATACTTGCTAACTCATTTAATAAAGCCAGCCTTACCCTACTATCAAAATCAGATAAATGTCACAAGAAAGTTAAACTACTGACCAATAATCTCTCATGAAAATATATGCAAAAACCATCAACAAAATATTAATTGAAGTAAACTGAATCCAACAGTATATACAAAGAATTTTAAAACAAGTGGGATTTATTTCAGGTAGGCAAAGCTGGTTCAACATTTGAAAATCTATTTATGCAATCTATTGTTAATTGGCTAAACAAGTTAAAGAAGAAAAAGGATATGACCACAATAATAAATATAGAAAAAGCATCAGACAAAATCAAACACCAATCCATGACAAAAACTTTCGGCAAACTAGGAACAGAGGGGAATTTCCACAACTGATAAGATCATCCACCAAAAACCTACAGCTCAATATCCTATTTAATGGTAAAAAACTAGATGCTTCCGCTCTTAAGATGGGGAACACAGACAGGCTATCCCCTTTCATCACTTTTATTCAACATCATACTCAACGTCTTAGCAAATGCAACAAGTAAGTAAAAAACATTTTAATTGGAATGGTACAAAGAAGATAAGCATGGCCCTTGCACAAGGATGACATGCAAATTCATGAAGCATTCCATTTCAAAAAAAAAAAACCCGAAAAATGTAAATTATACAGATTGAGAAGAAAAGACTGTTTGCAGATGACATGACTGTCTACATAGAAAATTCCAAAGAATTAACAATAACAACAACAACAAAAACCCTCCTGGATCTAATAAGTGATTACAGCAAGATTTCAGAATACAAAGATAACATACAAAAATTAACTACCTTTCTATATACCAACAACGAACAACTGGAATTTGAAAACTGAAACTGAAACAAAATATCATTTATATTAGCTCTTAAAAGGTTAAGTATAAATCTAACAAAAAGATGCACAGAGATCTCATGAGGACAACAAAAAACTGATGAAAAATCTAAATAAATGGAGAGATATTCAATGCACACGGATAGGAAGACTCAATAATTTGAGACATCAGGTCTCCCCAACGTGACCTGTAGATTCAATGCAATCTCAACAAAAACCCCCATCAAGTTATTTCATAGATATTGACAAACTGATTCTAAACTTTATACAGAAAGGCAAAAGACCCAGAATAATGAACACAACACAGAAGAACAAAGTCAGAAGACTGACACCACCAGACTTTAAGACTTACTATATCTATATATACAGATCAATGAATATATATATATGCTTATATACACTGTGTATATACATATATACTATACACAAGCATATAATAATACATGCTAAATGTATAATACAAAACCATAAAACTTCTAGACAATAACACAGGAGAAAATCTAGGTCATCTTGAGTTTGGTAATAACTTTTTAAATACAAAAACCAAACACATGATGCATGAAAAAAATGGTTAAGTTACACTTTATTAGAAATTGAAAACACTTCACTTCTGCTCTGCAAAAACACTGTTAAGAAAATGAAAAGACATGCCACAGACTGGGAGAAAGTATTTGCAAAATACATATCTGATAAAGGACTAGTATCCAAAACACACCAGAAGTTCTTAGAACAACTATTAACAACTAACTCTTATTAACAATCCAATTTTTAAAAGTGCAAAAGATCTGAACAGACCCTTCTCCAAAGAAACCTTCCATAGCAGAAGGCACCAGAAGTTATACAGATTGCAAACAAGCATATGAAAAGATGCTCCACATCAGTGTCATCAGGAATACGCTAATTAGAAAGAGATACCACTATATATCCATGGGAATGGCTGAAATCCAAAACACTGGCCAGGATGTGAAGCAGCACAAACTCTTTCACCGCTGATGGAAATGCAAAAATGGTACAGCCACTTTAGGGAGTGTTTGGCAGTTCATTACAAACTAAATATACTCTTACTGTAAGATTCAGCAATCATGCTCCTTGGTACCTAAAAAAATTTGTGTCCACACAAAAATCTGAACATGAATGTTCGTCGCTTCTTTAATCATAATCGTCTTGAAATCAACCAAGATACCCTTTAATAGGTGAATGGATTTTGTTTATTCTCTGGCACATCCATACAAGTGAACATTACTCATCAATAAAAAAAAAAAAAAAAAAAAAGAGCTATCAAGCCATGAAAAGACATGGAAAAATCTTAAATGGATATTCCTAAGTGAAAGAAGACAGTGTGAAGAGGGTACATACTGCGTAATTCCTACTATATGACATTTCAGAAAAGGTAAAACTATCAAAATAGCAACAAGATTAGTGGTTGCCAAGCATTTGGGGGTAAGGAAGATGAACAGATGAAGCACAGGGAATTTTTAGGGATGGTGTAACTGTTCTATATGGTACTATAATGGTAGATCCATGACATTACGCATCTGCCAAAACTGAAAAACCAGTACAACACAATGAACTTTAAACTATGGACAAACATTAATAATAATAATGTATCAAAATTGGTTAACTGAGCAAATGTACCACACTACTGCAAGATGTTAATAACAGGAAACCTGAAGAAGGGTGGGCTGCAGCCTCACAGCATATTATGGGAGATCTGTCAAAAATCCGCTTAATTTTTCCATAAATCTAAAATTGTTCAAAATAAAGTATTAACAAGTGTTGGTGGGGTTGTGGAAAAATTTGGACTCTTGTGCATGGTTGGTGGGATTATAATAAGATGCAATCATTATGTAAAACAGTATGGAGGCTCCTCAAAAAATTAAAAACAGAACTACCGTATAATCCACCAATTTCACTTCTAGGTATATATCCAAAAGAATTGAAAGCAGGGTCTTGAAAAGATACTGTACATCCAAATTCACTGTAGCCAAGACATGAAAGCAACACAAGTGTCTATCAACTGATGAATGGATAAACAAAATGTGGTATATACAAAGAAATATTATTCAGTCTTAAAAGGGAAGGAAAACCTGCCACATGCTACATGAATGAAACTTCAGGATATGCTATGTCAAATGAGGCAGTCAAAAAAACTGTATAATTTCACTTTTAAGAGGTATCTAAAGTAGTCAAATTGACAGAGAAAGTAGAATGCTAGTTACAAGGTGAGGAGGAAGGCAGGAAAGAGGAATTGTTTACTGAGTTTAATGTTTCAGATTTGCAAGATGAAAAAATTCTGGAGATCTGTTTGCCAACAATGTGAATATACTTAACACTACTAAATTGTACACTTAAGAACAGTTAATATTTTCTTTTTAGCACAAGTTTTAAAAACTATTTCTAAGCCTTTTTTAAAAAAGGCAAACCAGATGGAAGAAGAAATCTGCAAAAACATATAGCTGAGAATGGGTTCATATATATAATTCCCATCTGCTCCTAATAACCAAAAAAAAAAAAAACACCCAGCCTGGTAGAAATAGTATAAAAAGACTGACAATACCAGGTCATAAGATATCAAAATGGCACATCAAGATACTAAACACTTCTCAACCTCATTAGCATTCAGAGAAATACAATCTAAAAATACAGTAAAGTAATACAACACCAAATTGGCTAAAAATGTTTTAATCTGACAATACTATTTGTTGAGGAAGATGTGAATCAACAGAAACTCTCATAAATGACTTATGGGACCATAAACTGGTATAGCCTTTTTAGAAAGTTTTGTATTATCTATTAAGGTTGAGCAAAGTAAATGAACAAACTGAATCTACACATAACAAAGATGAACCAATATAATGTTGAGAAAAAAAGCAAGACACAAAAGACAGAATTCTATATGATCCAGTTACATAAAGTTCACTACCAGGCAAAACTAAACTAATACATGTGAAAAATGCATGCTTAAATATAAAAAAAAACTTAACATATGAAAAAAGAAAAGCAAGGAAAAGATTACACAAAAGTCAAGATAGTGGTCACCCCTGTGATGGAAGGAGACAGTGATAATTTGGAAGGGGCAAGTTTTAAGGATTCTGGGGTGCTGGCAGTGCTCTAATTTTTTATCTCTCCAAGAGTGCTATGTGGTTGTTCTCTTTATAATAACTAGCTAACCTGTGCAATTATATCTGACACACTTCTTTTGAATATAAATTATATTTCACAATTTTAAAATCCTTAAAAAATTAATTTCACTCTTAAGAGTTAGATTTAAGAAGTATATCTTTATTGTGAAGATAAGGTCAAAGACCTAGGTCCTTTAGTTAAGAGGAGAAAAAGGTTCAAGAATGGAATATGTAGTAACTTCAATAAAGGATAAACTTTAAAAATAACCATAAATTTTCATTTTTTAATTTGCCTGAGTCAACTAATCTTAATGTTTTTAATTATTTGATTTCAAGAGTATAGAAGTGACTAGATTATTACCTTGGAATTAATTACTATAAACACACTGTAAGGCAGAAATGAACTTTTATAAATTTGTTACCACAACCAATCTTACTTAATTCAGAGGAACAAAATCTTACTGATTTTTAAGATAACTTTTTCCTCTGAATATAGATAAAAGGTACCCACTGGGACCGTATTTTATTACCTGAATTATTCAACAATCAGTATGTGATTATCACATGAGAATCTAAAAAAATTACTTAACATTGACAGAACAATTTTTTAAACTGCAAGACCACTAGAGGTCACCACTGCAAAACATTCAACATCAATTCAGCTAACACTATCAATCTGAAGTATGTTAGTTACTGTTGTTTCCGTATTTCTAAAACAAGAATATATTGCTTAAAACAAAGGATTATTTAAAATGTTTTACTGTAAGATATTTCTAACTTTAAACAAAATTTAAGCTGAATGCAAACGCTAATATAGGTAATTTTATTTAATGATTTTTAAACATTCTTTAGAACTTACTGAAAAACTGGGAAATACTTAGAAACTACATCATTAAGGAGCAAACTTTAACATCCAAGGAATTAACAAAGTCAGTGTTAAATACTTCAGATTTGGAAGCAAACTAAATACAAAATTACGTTATAGTAATTAATAATAACTTCATAACACTATTATTTAAAATAGTAGACTCTCAACAAATATTAGTACCCGCTCCCATTAATGGGCAACTAAAATTATACAGGTGACTCTATTCTAAGCACTTACACATTTGGGGTTAAGTAAGGTTCAGCTGTAAATAATCTAAGGTGTAACTATAAAGTCAGGTGATCTATGGATATTTTCTATAAAACGTAAAATACAAGAAAAATTCATAACATATAGAAGTTTCAAAACATAACTAATTATCACAAACATCAAGGAGCTTAGAGTTTACACACACACACACATTCACACAGCCTCATAATTCAGCGTGTTGAGGAACTGTACAAAAATCTTTGTATAACCATCGGTAATACAAGCAGTCAGTTCCCCACTTAGCAAGGTACACTCAAAACATGTACTGTCTTTTCAAGAATAAACAAAAGAGCATGCCTGCAATAGCCTGTAAGACTCTCCATAAAAATAACATATTCCAATTTTTAATATAACTAACAATTCCAAGGAAAAGAGAAAACAACAAATACTAAGATTTCCAGAAGCAAATAAAACCTATATTTCATTTTCAATCCCTGCTATTTATAAGAGTCTACAAAAAAATTTAATAAAAATACCACAACCATCCTCTAAAATCCCAATGTAAAAAAAGAAAAAAGTGAAAAAAAATCCCAATGTAATTTTACATGGCAATAGTTGGTTCAAAGCTTAAGAGATCTTCAATTTTTAACTATCAAATCTGTATCTCAGTAAGTTCTCATTTATGTGGCATTTGAAAGCATCAAGCTCCAGGTAATCCCCTTTTCTACAAATACAGGAAGTTCACTCCCTCTGAGTTATAGAACTACAAACCATTTTAATGGACCCTTTAAAAACATGTTTCCTGACATCTTGACCATTTTAAAAAATCTGTTGTAAGTAACATCAACAAGTTCAGAAAACTCAAATATTGCATTAAAAAAAACACTGCAAATTGCAAATACTGCAAAAGCCAGTAACACTGTATTATAGCACTGATTCAGAATCTGCAGAATAGATTGACACATCCCCTGAGTTGCACAGTCATTTCCTATCAGAATTACTATACTTCAACCTTCTACCAACTTTTAATAAGTTCTCCCACTCTCATGGTCAAACTTGTTTTCTACACTACTGGCAACAAGCTTTCCTTTTTCCTCATTCTATTTTGTACCAGGCTACTAGAAAGTCATAATAAATGGACTCCACTACGTCTAATGTACTTTATTGCTACTTATGTAGCTTTGAGAAGAGAACGAAATTCTTTTTCCAATATGGCTGGGTATAAATTAAAAAAAAAAAAACTAAGTGGGAAAAGCTTCTTCAATGTAAGTGACTTTCAGCTTGCATTATTTCATTTGTTTTCTGCTGATAAGACTGATTCCTGTGGAAGCCAGGAACAAGAGAATGTTGACTTAATAAATGAAAGATTTCTGTACTATCACAAATAGAAAATGGCTTTCACAATACTATAATCAAAGGGAAAAATATTTTTCTTATTATTGGAGGGCAAACTTACGTTCTCAAGACTAGTTTGTTTCCTAAAACCATTTTTTAACCCCCCAAGAAATATTTCAGATTTTACAATTTAAAAAAAGCAATTAAAAATAATAAAAAAAGAATTTTCCAAGTAAGTTTTCAAGATCAACAGCTTAGATTAATTTATTACTCTTTCTCTTAAAAGCCAAAACACTTTCAGTAATCAATTAAAACAATAATGATCAGGTAAGTTATTTATAAATTCATTATGAATCTTAAAATTACTAATGTGAGAAAAACACAGACTTGGCTATGTAGGATGATTTTCACTATTAGGGGTCCACATTGCTTTGCCAAAACCTTTTAGGCCAGATGTGTTCTAGAAGTTGTTACTAAAATGTATATACCACAAATTACTTAACACCTTACGCAATGCAAGTTCCAGTAATAACAAAATCAAACAAACACAACAAAGTACATGAGTGCTCAGAAAGTGGGATAAAGACTATAAACTGCTGTAACCAAAATGAACTAGGGTCCACTCACCTAACACACACAGCAAAGCCAATCTACCGACATTGGGTTGTGGTCAAGAAAAGTACAGCTTTTACTGCAGGGCACCAAGAAAGGAGAACAGGCAACTCATGCTCAAATGACCTGAACTCCTTGATGGCTTTCAGGTAAGGGTTTTTAAAGGCAACATTAGAGGTAAGAGTTGCAGGGTGCTTGATGAGCTTGTGGACATTCTTCTGATTGAGTTCAGCATACAGTCACCACCCTCCACCAGTGGATGTACATCAGATTGTTAACCCTTCAGGAGGAACTAGGAGTCCAGTGACGCCATTATTCTAATCATTCATTAACTGCTTCAGTCTGCTCTTTGGAAGGCTAGGAGACTAAAAAAAATTTTTTTCTATTAACAAGAAACAGGGGAAATTGTTAGTACCCCTGGTTAGTGAGGTTAGTATCCAGGAAGACCCTGAAGGGTACTGCTCAGTTTTAATCTCCCCTTTTCTTTAATGCTCTTCAATCCTGAGGGGAATAGGGGCAGGACAAGAAAGGGACTAAAGTTTTAAATAGAGAGACTAATCATAAATTTTGGCAGGGGGTAGTTTCATTCCCTACTCCTGTTTTAACTTTCTCTAAATCTTTAAGGGAATGGGGCAACAACTACTCTGGCCACTTCCTGCTGAAATGGGGCATAGTCCTGCTTCAATCTGGGAAATGAACACTGAGTTGGAAATAATTCCCGAGTTCAAAGTCTTGGAACTGAACCTTGCATGATTAAGATCTTAGTCCCTCGGTACATTGTTTTGGTGCAACAGACCCAATTAGAATTACGAGGAAGAGTGAAAACCCAAGCTTTAATAACGCTTGGAAAATAGATCTCATTCCCTGAGGAATTCAGGAGACTAGCCCAAAAACCAGTCTGGACTCAACACTTCTGAGGAGACTTGTTGTAGCCAGCTGCCTAATTTTATCTAAGTAGGTTTTAACTTTGATGTAGTAGTAACATATACTAATGAGCTCCTGGCCACGATATGTCTCTTTTTCCTGCTTAAAATCTAATCTAAAGCAATTTTATTGTCTAGTAATGTTTTGGCTGAAGAATCTAGTGCTTTCTGCTGGGAATTTATAGCTTGAGCTGTCTCACTTATTACTGTTAACAAAGTACAAAAAAACGTAATCATTACAAGAGACCTTGAGACTATAAAGTTGCAGCTGCCAAGTGCCAGCAGATACCGCTTTGAAAATGGCTGGTGGCATCCCTGAGTTCAACACAATTAAGAAAATTCAAGTTCTCAGCTAAACAGGAATGTGTCTAAAGGCATATTCATATTATCTAGCCTAACTCACCAGGTTAGGATAAATAGCAAGAGACTATGATACTGTGATTTATAGTAAGAAATATATATTTGATCTTACTTCCTCTGTTCCAGGGACAGAGCTCCTAAAATTCCTGGAATTTCTTAAGTGGTAAGAGCAATAAGGGTGTCCTTTCCTATCTGTAACAGCCCCTTTCAGCCAAACCTGAATATGTAAATAAGGGGAATTGTGGAACATCCCTAAGGATAAGAACTAGTTGCCGGAGGTTGGTACCAAGATTAGAGAGATGGAACTTTCAGTCCCACTCCCCAATCTATGGGGAGGGGAGACAGAGACTGTGTTCAGTCACCTATGTCCAAGGACTAAATCAATCATGCCAACGAAATGAAGTCTCAATGAAAACCAAAAAGGATTGGGTTCTGAGAGCTTCCTGGTTGGTGAACAAGAACACATCCACATGCCAGGAGGGAGGAACACCTCAAACTCCACGGGAACAGAAGCTCCTGTGCTCGAAACCCTTCCCGAAACTCACCCCATGTATCTCTTCATCTAGCTGTTATTTGTATCCTTTACAGCCTTTGTAATAAATTGTGAGCTGTTTTAGCATTCAATCAAACTTGAGAAGGGAGTAGTGAAAACCTGATTTACAGCTAGAAGGTCCAAAGCAAGGGTGACACCAGATTTGTGATTAGCATTTGAAGGAGCAGGGGAGGAGAGGGTATCTTGTGAGACTCAGCCCTCAATCTGTGGGACCTGATGCTACCTCCAAGTATACAGTATCAGAACTGTAGGATACCCAGCTTGTGTCGTAGAACTGCTTACTGTGTAGAAAAGCCCAAACATCTGGTGTCATAAGTAAAGTAGTAATAAATTACTGAGAGTGGAGGAGACACACAGGGGTGAGTTTTTCCTTAGAGCGACAGTCCCAAGTTTTGCTTAGAAATGATGTGCATTTAGCTGAAAACACATTCAAGAACCCACAAATTTACCAGGAATCTGAATATTACAGAGATAGCTAGACAGGATATATTTAAAAATGAATACCTAGCCTAAAAGGCAATAAATCTTTTTTACTTAGTATCACTATTCCTATATTTCTTTTATTTTCCAGACTACACAGAAAGTAAGTTCCTTGAAAACTTTGTCCCATAATGTTATTATATCTTCCTGCAGGACTACCCTAGCATCTTGCAAATTATTTTTTCCATTTTGTACAACACACAGTGCCAGCGAAATATGTGTTGAATAAATTATTGTTTCCCCAAGTCTGGGAAATAAACAGAAAAAAGTACCATTCATTCTGGCTCACACCTACTTTGAGGTAACTGAGATATATAGCCCCACTCCTAAATTGAAGGTATCAGTGATTTTTTTTTCAGTAGTGAACTGTGCTAATTTATTTGAATGTGTTAATACAAACAAACTCTCAAAAGAAAAAAAATTGTTAATTTTAATACACACACTACAAATTTACTTTTATTTTGTACAGTGTTTCTCAAACCTACAAAGCTGCTCTGGACATTAACTTTTCTATGCTTATTTCTTTATTCCAATTCTTATATTTACTCAGTTATGCATATTTTTGCCAACACCACAACATATTTTTAGCCATTATTTACCTCTTAATCTTACCAAATAAACTTATTAAACAAATACATATGATGCAAAGTAGAAATCTGCTGAGCCATAATACAAAAAAATTAAAGCATATAAATGAATAGTGACGAAAAAGCAAAACTGGGTTACAATACAAATTTATTCTTCAGAATCTAGACATTTAAAAGAAAAAATCAATAAAGGAAATGAAGCGACAGTGCAATTACAGACTTAATGATGGCAATAACGATAAGCTACACTAAGAAATAGAAATAAAGCGCTGAGAATATAAGAACATCAGTATTATTCCAATTCAGAAATGTGGCCTTAGGGCAAGAGGCTATCAACTCAAGAGAGACTCCTGCACTTAAACTCACACACACACAAATCCTGGCCCAACGACCCAGAGCTAGACAGAAGTAATGTGACAGCAAACCAGAATGTTAGAGTACTCTTAACAGTCTTCAGGGGCAGAGAGACAGAGTAGATTTAAGTTTTTTAAAGGGGGGAGAGGGCTGCTCTTGCAACCTACAAGGACACAAAAAGAGCACCAGAAAATGTGACCGTAACTGTCTCCCTAAAACTGACACTGCACAGAAAATTCCACCTGTGAAAGTTCTAGAAAAAGAAAGAATTGGGATTAAGATAATGAGTTAGCCTACCCCTGACTGATATGAGAAAGAAGACAGTAACCACGATCTAACCAGTTGCTTCAAGGTCAAATTAGCAATATTCCTAGGCTCTATTTTCATCAGCCTTTGACCCGATATGATCACATCATTTAGCCTTGTTAAATTAAACAAGGAAGCCATTAGACTGAGTTGGCTTTAATGCCATGGTAGCCTGCATAACCAAACCAAAACCTAAACCTGAAATGCCTAAAGGTTAAGAAATCAAAACCTAAGGACAACCAATCACAGACAGGTAGGCTTTCCCAAATAAAGCAACTGCCTAAGATATAGCCAATCAAATAACCTTGCTTTGCCTCCACCTCTTCTCCTCAGGCTCCTGTTGACAAAGTACTCCTAACGACTTCTGGTTTGGTGCTGCTCAATTTGAATAGATATTTGCTCAAATAAACTGTAAAAAACTTTTTAGTATGCCTTAGTTCATCTTTTAACAGGCTGTAGTTCTCACTATTAAAAGGTGATGTGGAGTAGGACAAAGTAAGAGAAAAACCTCACTCTCCTTTTATTCAGGCAGCTTAAAATCTAATGAAGAACTTGTGTTCAACTTTGTATTATACCCAGAATGCTCTACACATATAAAAAATTTGTTGAAATTATACTGGTACTGGTGTTCACAGCAACAACTTTTTACTGAGTGCCTCCTATGGCTCTGGGGATACAATGACACATTAAACCAATACAATCCCTACTCTCAGAGCTTAGTCTACTATGAGAGACACAGTACAGTCGTCCCTTCAGTATCTTGCAGGGGTCTGGTTCCAGGTCCCTTATATAAAATAACATAATATTTGCATATAACCTACATACACCCTTCCTTACATTTTAAATTATCTCTAGATTACTTATATTACCTAATACCATGTAAATGCTATGCAAATACTTCTAAATACAATATAAATAGTTTTCAGCAATGGAAATTTAAGTTTTGCTTTTTGGAACTATCCGGAAATTTTTTTTCTTAGTATTTTCCATGTACGATTGATTGAATCCATGGATGCAGAACCTGAGGACATGGGAGGCCAACAGTAAGTAGACTAGGCATGTGTAATGCAGCTTAATAAATATTATGATTAAGGAAATTCACCACATAGGAGGAGTTTATACTTGCAGGCTCAAAGATGATTTCTCAGAGTAAATGACAGCTGAACTTTAAACTGAAGAGGAGTAGAAGACAGTTCAAACAGGAGAGGAAGTATTCCATACAGAGAGAACTGCATGTGCGAAGGCCTGGAGAGGAAAGAGATATACTAACTTTACCAGTTTAGAGAAACAAAGTATGACTGGAACATATATGTCTGGAGGGATGAGGAGAGGGAGAGAAAAGGAAGAATACAAGGGAGATAAAGGTCAAAGGTTAGCAGAAGCCATATTGTGACAGGGCTTATTAGAGAATACCACTAAAAAGCTGTATTTGAAATACATCAGTATATATAATGTAATGTATAAACACTAAAAGATCCCTTCTGGATGTCCTCCCACAAAAGTGAAGAGAATAGATAGTATAGGACAAGTTCAACAACAGCAACAAATAATCCAATTTAAAAAATGAGCAAAGGATCTGAACACATACTTCCCCAAAGACGATATAAAATGGCAAATAAGCATATGACAAGATGCTCAATACCACAAATTACTAGGGAAATGCAAATCAAAACCACAATGAGGCCTGTCACTCTCTCACCTTTGGAGATGGCTCTCACTCTGTCTATGGAGCATGCATCTACTTTTACTTTAAACTAAACACCCAATCCCGCACCTCGTGGCCTTTCTCTTGCCTTCTCAGACAGCCTGCACTCTGTCTATGGAGTGTGCATCTCTCTGAATAAATCTAATTTTACTCAAAAAAAAAAACAAACCCACAAAAACAAAAACAAAACAACCACAATGAGATATCACCTCACATACATTAGAATGGCTACTATCAAAAAAATAACAAAAAACCAGACAATGTGTTGACAACAATGTAGAAAAATTGAAACCTTTTGTGCTTGCTGTTGGTAGGAATGTAAAATGACGCAGGTATGGAAAAGCGTATAGTAGTTCCTCAAAAAATTAAAAATAGAATTATCATGATACAGTAATTTCACTTCTAGGCATATATCTGAAAGAACTGAAAGCAGTGTCTTGAAGAGATATTTGGGCACCCATATTCATAGCAGCACTATTCACAATAGCCAAAAAGTGGAAGCAACACAAGCGTCCATCCATCATAGATAGATAAACTGCCATACATGCATACATGGAATATTACTCATCCTTAAAAAAAAGGAAGTTCTGATACACGCTACTTGGATATACCTTGAGGACATTATACTAATCAAATAAGCCAGTCACAAGAAGACAAATAATGTATGATTCCACCTATATGAGGTATCTAGAGTAGTCAAACTCATAGAAACAGAAAGTAGAACAATGGTTGTCAGGGGTTTGGAGGAGGGTAAATGGAGTGCTATTGTTTAATGGGTATTCAGGTTTACAAGATGAAACAGTTCTGGAGGCTGGTTCAACAACAATGAATACACTTAACATCAATGAACTATATACACTTAGAAAAATGGTACACTTAATGTTACAGACTTTTCTAACACACTGACAGACACAGACACCCCCCCCACACACACACACCCCACATGTCCTTTGTACCAATTACCTGGCTTTCCAGAGAGTATCAATACGAGATTATCTCGTTTCACCTCCCCACCTTTTCCTCTTCTCTGTCCCCTACTGGTGTATTTTAATGCAATTCCCAGATATTTTATTTCACCCCAAAATATTTCAGTATACTTTGCTAACAAATGAGAATATTTTATTTACATGGACAAAATGCCATTACCACACCTAAAAAAAATGAACAATTCTTTAATACTATCAAATAGCCAGTCCATATTCATATTTCCCAAGTGTCCTGTTAATATATTTTTACAGATTTTTGGGGGGGTGGGGGTGCAAATCATGTCCACATGTTCCATTTGGTTATGTTTCTTAAGAGCAAGGAAACTTTAATAGCAAGAAGAATTGTACATAAGTGAAAAAAGGCACACAGGAATAGAAAAAATAATGCTGAGTGAAATAAAAAAATCTAGACACCAAAAAGTACTTACTGTAAAATTACAATGTTAAAATGTAAAAACTGACAAAAATAATTTGTGATGACAGAATTCAGAATAGTAGTTACTTCTAGTGGGTTGCGGGGAGGGATTAAGTGAAAACCAGATACACATATCTGGGACACTGGTAATAGTCTATCTTGATTTGAGTTGTAGTTATAATGGTATATACATTTGCAAAAATTCCTTAAGTTGTATATTTATGATTGGAGTACTTATAAGTGGATATTACACTTCAATTTACAGGTTCAGACAAAAATATATTAAAAACATCACACACACACATATCCCAATGCCAAAATATTAATAGTGGTTATCTCTAAGTGGCGAAATAAGTAATTTTCATTTCTTTTCTAGGTTTTTCTATAGTTCCCTACAATTAAAGGAAATAAATTTTAAAATCAATAATGTTGCTATGGGCAGGGGGGAGGAAAATAGCTCAGTGGCTGAGCACATGCTTAGCATGCACAAGGTCCTGGATTCAATCCCCAGTAACTTCATTAAAAAAAAAAATGTTGCTATCAATCTTAACATTCCCTCTACTCATTTATCTTCTCTCTCCTCACAGTGATAAAAATATAATTTTTTCCTTCCATAAAATTTGTCCGCCTGCTGAATTTCAAACTTTGAACAGCTCTGTTACTAGTTAAAACAAAAGTATTAAAATCCAACTTCTGGTCCCTGGCTAAAGAGAAATTTAGAGCTTATATTTATACTTTGTATATGCACTTGTCTAAGTACAACACACTTCTCTAACAAGCACTGGAGATATAAACACACATGAGGGCCCACCCGTGCATGCACACACACACACACACCCTATTCTCAACTTGGCAGCCAGTACACTCCTCCCCAACAAAAGTCAGACATGTCACTTCTGCTCAAAACTGCAATGGCTACCCATCTAATCCAGAATAAAAGCCTAAGTGCTTATAGTGGCCAACAAAGTTTTAATTGTCTTGTCCTTTTTGCATCTCAGATCTCCTTTCCCATTACTCTCCCCCTACACTTCACTCCATCTCCACCTCACTGGTCACCTTGCTAGTTTCTGAACACATCAAGCACCTACTAGCCTTGAGGCCTTTCTACTAACTGCAATACCAGTGAGTTCTTCCCTCATATATCCACATAAGTAACTCCCTTATCAAATCTTTGTTCAAATGTCATCTTCTCAGTGAGATCTATCCTAACTACCCTTTTAAAAATTACAAACTGTTCCACATCCCCATATATTCCCAATTTCTCTAATCCTTGTCTACTTTTTCTTTTTACAATACTTATCACTTTTTAACAATAATTTATTTTTTCATTCATATAGTTTCTCAATAATTTATGTTATTGCTTGTCTCCTTGTACTCTCAGACCCCACAATAACCTAAGTTCCATGAGAGCAGGAGTATTTGTTTAATTCATGGTTATATTTCAAGCCTTTAGAACAGTCTGACAACTAGCAGGCCAGGAAAAAAGGGGAGGTGGGGAGGGAAGAAAGAAAAGAGAAAAAAAAAAACCAAAAAACAAAAAACACCCATGGAAAATTTAATGACATACCTAGACAGATGACAATCATAATAAAAATTGCATTGACAATGTCCTATTAGTGAACTATCTTTTCAAGAGTAAGGACTCACTCAGTAAAACTTCTATACTCAGTTAAATTCATCACAATTATTTTCATACACATTTATATTTCCCTATTATATAACAAAGTGAGTAAACAACAAACTGTACCTGAACCAAAGACAGGTGAGGTTTATTAACTATTAGATTTATACAGTAGATCTCACCACATAGCTCATGACTAGTCCATCATAAATAACTAAGCTCTACTAAATAGCAATCTGCTACAATTTTAATTTACAAAACAAATTAGGAGATTTTTTTCATTACAAGACTCACTAGAGAATTTTTTTCAAGAGTTAAATAAGCACATTCAAAAGAATTCAATATAACATGGGAAGTAGAGTGAAGTTTTGAAGACCAAAACCTCCTCCCAGTAGTCGATGGCATCAACCACTTTATTCAGAAGAAACCTAAATCCTATTATTGTAACTTATAATATTTCTCTTCTACAGAAAAGTCTCCCCTTTCCTCCTTCCTTGCCCACACACATTAAACACAGCAGGCACATTCATTACAACTTTCACTACTTTAGGTACCTTTAGGTAATCCAACATCAACCTCTTTAACTTAGAGCTCTGTAGGCAGAGATTCTCAAACTTCAGTATTATGCAGACTACTTTAAAAGGAAAACTGTTCCTGTAGTTTCTAGCTATTCACAAAAATTGTAATCTTCAAATTATTTAAACTTATGCAAACTTAAACCTTTAAGTAAACTCGTCATGCATACAAATCTTACATATAGCCAAATAAGCTGAAAACTAAATACAAAACTTCCAAATAAAATTCAATTTAACAAGAACACCTGAAAAAAATGAATGGCATAGTTTTGCTGAATGTAAATCTCTGCTCACAGCATGAAAACGGCACCCACTGCACCACCATAAGCTTCAAGTTTGGAATGCCTGTACTACTACATGCCTCATGTTAAGGCACATAGCTTTTCCTGTTTCACATTATTAAGAAACACTATTTCCACATGTTAAAAAAAAAATTTGGTCTTAACTCGAAAGCATCATATTCACTAAGACTAGTACTTCTATTATTTTCCTTAATATTAGTCCTTAACAATCGTAACAGTATCATCTGGTATCACCAAAATAAATACAAATGCCTATTCTAACCCCACCATCAAGTGACAGTATTCAATTATGACTCAGATGATCCAGATAATCTACCATTGAAACTAAAATACTAAATTTTAAAATTCTGGAGCACTTTCAGACCTCATTTGAAAATCCTATGTTCATTGTAGATAAACAGTGTAGAGTTTCCATTATCTGATAATCCACAGTCATCAGGAAGAAGTTTCCAAAGCTAACTGTGGAATCATCTTCCAGGAAGGTTAAAAATAAATCAGATTCATCTGTCCAAAATGATTTCAAAAGTGATGAAAATGATATACTCCAAAAGTTGACTTTATTATTATTGTTCTTATTGTCACTGAAGCATCTGCTTATCGTTTATTATTGTTCCCAGGAGCAACAAGGTGATTTTAAAGGTCATAAAAAAATCGTGCTTAGTTTCAGAACCCTAATACTCTCTTCTTGGAAACTGTTAAGAAACTAAGATAAGGAGAACTGATAAAAAGATTCTAGTTGGAAGTTTGGAGACCTACATTCTAATCTGTACTTGTTACTAAGTAGCTTTATAATCACTTAGCTTACTCATTCTCAGCTTCATTTGTCAAATGAGGATGAATTAGATGTCTTTTTAAGATCTGCTAGTTGCAAATTTCAATCCCTGTGATTAGCACTTCAGAGTTCTATAATGACATGTCTGGTATTAAAATGGTTAACTCATTATTTACATAAATCAAAACTAAATAGCTCAGTTTTTCAAAAATGCCTTAGGAAAAACTGCCCATCCTACTATAAGTAAAAACATACAGTGCTTGAGAGAATACAGCTTTGTCATGAGAAAAACTTATTCATTAAAGAAAATTACAATTAAAAAAATTTTAGTAAGAAATTATAACTAAAAGAACTCACATGAACCTGTATGTAGCAGACACTGATGTGCCCGCCCAGATCTCCCTTCAGAAATGAAGGATTTATTGTCGAGCTGCTGGAAGCACTGCTGGAAAAAAGCCTTCACCTGTCAGGCCTTTTCAGGAATTGCCTCAGCTAGAGGCAGCTGCATGCCTAAGCAGCTTTCATCAAGTGACTGATCAAAACTGGGGTCTAAGGGCCCAGCACCTTGCCACAACTTTGGACAACTCTGCAGATAGTTAACCCAGCTTCAGAGTTTCTCAAGGGGGCAATAGTGGCTTTTGTTTATACTACATTACAGACCAATTTACCCCTTCCACTTCCTTTCCATTCCTTCTATAGATGTTGATTCTAAGAACATTCCTTAAAAAACTTCTGCAAGCTAATCAGAATTTCCCAAGGGAACCTAATGTGAAGCCACTGGTGATGAGAATGGTCCAAGAAAGCAGGCTCTAAAATGAAGTTCTGGAGTTGAATCACCATCAATGTAGCCACCCAGCCGGCCTACTACTGGTGATGAACAGAACAGAACCCTAGCACAAAGTGGGAGTGCAACTGTTAAAATTTCCACTGTGGATAAATTAGGTAGTTTTACAGTGGAAGGGAATGCAGATGTTGGCAAACTTTTTTTTAAAGGACCAGTAGTATTTCATATTCTTCTTTGTTGTTTTTGTTTTACAACTCTTTACAAATAGGGCATAACAAAAACAGAGAGGCCCAAGAATGGGTTTGGCCTACAATCCACAGTTTGCCAATTCCTGAAGTTATAAGGTGTAATGTATCAGATACTTGAAAAATAAAAGGAAAACAGCAATTATAAAAACGATGAATTTGGGTTATTGTTGCTAAAGGCAATTAACTGAGCCCTTGGTAAAACACAACAAGAGAAGAAAGTGAGTAACAGGAAATAAAAAACTGTATGTGAAAAAGCCAGGTTCTTTGGTAGGATAAACTCATCCCTGAAAGCAAGAGGCCACAAAAGGTTAAGGGCCAGGACTTAATCCTGGCAGGCCTCCAAAGAAAGTTAAACTCTCAATCTGGATAGGTCTGCTATGCCACGGGTTAAGGTGCATAGGAAAAGAGAACAAACTGGAACCCTGAAAAAATAGGATGGGGACATGGGTTGCTTAACCTGAAAATCCTCAATTCTCAGGTTCCTTGAGTCCTTGAGTTTGGAGAAGGAACTCACATATCTTTGTTAAGTGCAACTGTTACTCTCATCAGCAAGGATTATAGAGTAAAGACCTTTGAAATTCTCTTCATAAAAGCAATGCAAAACTGGCAAAAGTTCTAAGAATCTAAAATTACAGAGAATTTAAGTAATCTGGCTAAATTTCAGTAAGAACATCAAGCTTTGTGGTGTTATTGACCTATTTCCATTCCACCCTTCCCAGTTCCATGCAACCATGAAAACCAACAGCCTGAAATCACAGTGAGTATCAGCAGCCACTAGAGGGGGCAAAACAGGACTGGAGCTTATTAAAAGTCCCAATCCCAGAGAACCACCATTTTTTGACATCTCTAGTGGTTCCTTGGAAGACTCTACTAGCAAAGCTGTCTTTATGTGACCTGACTCTGCTCATTCAGAGTAAACAGCTTTTTCTCTGGTCAGAAACAATCAGGAGGCAATTGTCAAAAACTGCAGCTGCCTGAGACTATGAACAATATTGGGGGCAAACAATAGGGTAATCAAAAGCTTAAAAGGAAAAGCTGGGAAATGAGAAGTCAGTGAGGACTTTGGAAAGCTCCAACATACTCCTGGGATCTAGAAGGTCACACTCACACATAACCTGTACACATTCTAAGGAAAGCCCTAAACTCTCCTCTGGCTAATCTTTAGGCTCTGCACAAGCAAGAAAAGATAGCTAAGATAGATTTGTACACTGCCTACACAAACACAGAGCCCCTTAGCAAAGACTGGACATGTCCATGTCCCAGGCATCCAAGGAAATCTATGCCTATTCATTACTTTAACCACTAAACTAACTGAGCAGAGGCTTTAGTGACCACATACAACAACAACAAAAACCAGGATTTATAGTATTAGTATCAAAAAGTTACTTAAAAGCAAAAATAAATAGTCTGTGGGAGAGGGGAGAATCTGATTTCTACAGTTGCTACATTGTATTATTTAAAATGTCCAGTTTCAACAAAAAGTTATGAAGCATGCAAAGAAACAAGAAAGTATAGTCTGCATATAAGGGTGTGGGATAGGGGCACAATAGCAATACACTGTCCCTGAGGAAGCCCAGACAGTGGTGTATATATATATATATGCACTTTTTAATTGAAGTATAGTCAGTTTACAATGTTGTGTCGATTTCTGGTGTACAGCATAATGCTTCAGTCATACATGAAAATACATATATTCATTTTCATATTTTTTAACCATAAGTTACTACAAGATATTGAATACAATATCCTGTGCTATACACTATGAACTTGTTTATCTATTTTATATATAGTAGTTAGTATCCGCAAATCTCAAAGTCCCAATTTATCCCTTCCCACCCTCTTTCCCGGTAACTGGTCAACTCCCCGGTAACCGAAATTTTGTTTTCTGTATTTGTGAGGCTGTTTCTGTTTTGTAAATAAGTTTTTTTTTTTTTTAAGATTCCACATATAAGTGATACGATATGGTATTTTTCTTTCTCTTTCTGGCTTACTTTACTTAAAATGACAATCTCCAGGTCCAACCAGGTTGCTGCAAAAGGCATTATTTTATTATTTTTTATGGCTGAGTAAGAATATTCCATTGTATAAATATACCACAACTTCTTAATCCAGTCATCTGTCGATGGACATTTAGGTTGTTTCCATGGCTCGGCTATTGTAAATAATGCTGCTATGAACATTGGGGTGCATGTATCTTTCTGAATTAAGGTCCCCTCTGGATATATGCCCAGGAGTGGGATTGCTAGATCATGTGGTAAGTCTATTTTCAGTCCTTCGAGGAATCTCCATACTGTTTTTCGTAATGGCTGCACCAAACTACATTCCCACCAACAGTGTTAAGAGGGTTCCCTTTTCTCCACACCCTCTCCAGCATTTATCATTTGTGGACTTTTGAATGACAGCCATTCTGATTGGTGTGAGGTGATACCTCATTGTAGTTTTGATTTGCATTTCTCTGATAATTAGCGATACTGAGAAGTTTTTCATGTTCTTATTGGCCATTTGTGTGTCTTCATTGGAGAACTGCTTTTTAGGTCTTCTGCCCATTTTTGGATTGGGTTGTTTGATTTTTTATTAAGTTGTATGAGCTGTTTATATATTCTAGAAATTAAACCCCTATCAGTCTCATCTTTTGCAAATATTTTCTCCCTTTCCATAGGTTGTCTTTTTGTTTTGCTTATGGTTTCCTTTGCTATGCAAAAGCTTGTAAGTTTAATTAGGTCCCATTTGTTTATTTTTGCGTTTATTTCTATTGCCTGGGTAGACTGCCCCAGGAAAACACTGCTGAGATTTATGTCAGATAATGTTTAGCCTGTTTTCTTCTAAGAGGTATACAGTATCTTGTCTTATATTTCAGTCTTTAAGCCATTTTGAGTTTTTGTGTATGGTGTGAAGGAATATTCTAACTTCACTGATTTACATGCAGCTGTCCAGTTATCCCAACACCATTTGCTAAAGAGACTATCTTTACTCCATTCTATGTTCTTGCCTCCTCTGTCAAAGATAATTGACCAGAAGTTTGTGGGTTCATTTCTGGGCTCTCTATTCTGTTTCATTCATCTATATGTCTGTTTTTGTACCAATATCATGCTGTTTTGATTACTGGAGCTCTGTAGTCAGAATGTCTGGGAGGGTTATTCCTCTAGCTTCATTCTTCTTCTTCAGTATTGCTTTGGTAATTCTGGGTCTTTTGTGATTACATATAAATTTTAGGATTATTTGTTCTAGTTCTGTGAAAAATTTCCTGGGTAATTTGATAGTGATCACATTAAATCTGCAGATTGCTTTGGGTAGTATGGCCATTTTAATAATGGCCACTTCACTTCCTCCAATCAAAGAACATGAGATATCTTTCTACTCTTTAAGCCATCTTTAATTTCCTTACTCAATGTTTTGTAGCTCTCCATGTATAAGTCTTTCACTTCCTTGGTCAGATTTATTCCTAAGTATTTTATTTTTCTGGATGCAATTTTAAAAGGGATTTTTTTTTAACTTTCCTATTCTGATATTTCATAGTTAGTGTAAAGAAATGCCACTGATTTCTGTATGTTAATTTTGTATTCTGCTACCTTGCAGGATTCTTTTTATCAGCTCTAGTAGTTTTTGTGTGGAGTTTTTAGAGCTTTATATATATAGTACATGTCATCCACATATAATGACAATTTTACTTCTTCCAGTTTGGATCCCTTTTATGTCTTTTCCTTGTCTAATTGCTATGGCTAGGACTTACAATACTATGTTGAATAGAAGTGGTGAGAGTGGGCATTCTTTTTTTTTTTTTTTTAACATTTTTTATTGCGTTATAGTCATTTTACAACGTTGTGTCAAATTCCAGTGTAGAGCACAATTTTTCAGTTATACATGAACATACATATATTCATTGTCACATTTTTTTATGCTGTGAGCTACCACAAGATCTTGTACATATTTCCCTGTGCTATACTGTATAATCTTGTTTATCTCTTCTGCATATGCCTGTCAGTATCTACAAATTTTGAAATCCCAGTCTCTCCCTTCCCACCTCCCGTCCCCTTGGCAACCACAATTTTGTATTCTGTGTCTATGAGTCTGTTTCTGTTTTGTATTTTTTTTTTTTTTTAAGATTCCACATATGAGCAATCTCATATGTTATTGTTCTTTCTCTTTCTGGCTTACTTCACTTAGAATGACATTCTCCAGGGACAATGTTGCTGCAAATGGTGTTATGGTGTCGTTTTTTATGGCTGAATAGTAAGAGTGGGCATTCTTGTTCCCAATTTTAGTGGGAAGGCTTTCAACATTTCACCACTGAGTGTTATACTGACTGTAGGTTTGTCATAAATAGCTTTTATTATGTTGAGATATGTTCCCTCTATACCCACTTTGGTTAGAGTTTTTATCATAGAGTGCTGAATTTTATCAAATGCTTTTTCTGCATCTATTGAGATGATCATGTGGTTTTTGTCTTTTCTTTTGTGGATGTAGTGTATCACATTGATTGATTTGCCTATGTTGAACCATCCTTGCAACTGAAGAAAATATTTCAGAAAATTGACCAAAAAGAGAAAATCAGGTGACAGAAGAAAAGTTTTATATGAGAAGGTCTATCATCAATTGAACACCCCCAAGGACTTGGGACTACAATAACTTTTCAAAAGAATTAGTACTGCCTCGTCCTCAGAGGGTGTTTGGAAATGTCTGGGGACATTTCCAGTTGAGACATTTCCAGTTGTCCCAAAAACTAATGGTTTATTCTGGCATTTATGTGCCAGACCATCTACTGTCACATTGGGTACACGTGAGTTTTAAAAAAGATAGGCTCCTCCTCTCAAAAAGCTTACTATCAATCTTAAAGGGTGGTGTGGAGACAATAAACAAATAAGCTTAAAATTACAAATTACATTAAATATTAAGAAGAAAATGACCAGGGTGCAGTGACATATGCAATATAAAGTTTCATAATTACAGACTTTCTAGGATCTCTATCCCCACTATCGCCCTTTTTAAAAATATAAGCCTTTATAAAAGTCTGACCCACTTTTTAAAGTTTTGGGGAAAAGCAACAAAACAAATGTTAGTCTAGCCACTGTGAAA
The DNA here is from genome assembly GCF_036321535.1 of Camelus dromedarius. Lineage (NCBI taxonomy): Eukaryota > Metazoa > Chordata > Mammalia > Artiodactyla > Camelidae > Camelus > Camelus dromedarius. Next base: position 37,440,778 of record NC_087440.1, read on the forward strand.
TATTTCTATTATCTGAAACAACTGTTGGTGGCATATTATTACACTCACCCAGTGTTTCTCTACCACTGTCTTTATTCCTCTTTCCATCTACCCTATACCCCTCTTTTTTTCTATTTCATTTTTTTCTTTGTCTTTCTCCTCCACTCTTCAGGATTTCAGTAAGAGACAGCTTAAATGGAACCAAGTCCTGGTTAACTAACAACTTTCAAAGCTAAAACATTTGTGACCTCTAATTTAAATTCAGATTTAAATGCAAGCCATGAAATAACAAAGCATAACATAAATTTAAAGATTTTTACAAATACCAGTAACAATCCTACAAATCAAAAAAGCGATACAAAAGTTTATTTTGAGGCAGAAGGCTGAATGCTCACCCATTTAAGAACACAGTTAAAATGTTTTGTGAAAATTTAACACAATCATCCAGCAATAGTGGAGTAGTTAAATCAGTGATGGCATGTCCAAATAATAGAATACCTTGCAGCTGTTAAAAAAGTGGGACTGTTCTCTATTACAGACTTAAAATGATCACCAAGGAATGTTAAATGAAAAAGCAAAGTGAAAAACAGAGTACACAGTTTACAAACTGTTGTACCAGAAAAGGGAAGAAAATAAGTATATATACCTGTTTACATCTGTCTGCACAAAGGAATGCTGGAGGGATACCTATTGTATTAATAAAAGTGGTTACTAATGTAGGACTAAGGGTGCCCAGGCTCAAGGTGAACACAAGATTTAATTTTGAACCATGCATTACCTATTCAAAAAACAGTTTGAAAAATTTTTAATTAGAATTTTTAAAACTTTTTTTACACAAGTTATCTGAAGATGATTCAAAATTTCACTACACATTATAACTGCTTCAGTTATAAACAGCCTTTTAAATCTTGTCACACTGAGCCTATTCATGAGTCATTTGTCCCAATGAACACCAGGTACTGGTATCACCTTAAGATGGCATAAAATATTAGTCAAAAGCAATTCAGCAGCACCTAGCTTCATTACCTATTTACTGCATTCTGTTGAGCAAGTCATTTAATCTCTTGTCCATGTTTCCTTCTGCCTAAAATGGAAATAACTGTTATCTATAATTTATGGATGGTATAAAAATTAGAATGATTCTAAACCTACAGAAAGCACTCATTAAATGTTTACAGGTGTTATTAATAGTTTTTCTATGGACATGTAATGCTTTCATCTATGTGATCAAACACCACAGCATGTTTCAATTGAATCCAACAAAAATTTGTAGCATATTCAAAACCAGTAAGTTCCTGTTAACAAGTAGCTTTAATGTACTGGAAAGCAGAAAGTGAAAATAAGAAACGTGCAACAATTTTAAGCATACACTGTGAATGCAAAGAAGAGAGTGATAAATTTCTGAAATTTAAAATAACAACAAGAGGAATGAGGATGATGAAGGGAAAGAGGCTGAAGAACTGGATTATACCAAATCATTAAGAGTCTGATCATGCAAGTTCTCAAACCTGGTTGATAATCAGGATCACCAGCTACACATTTCCACTTCGGACTACTGAATCACAATGGCCAGGGATAAAATGTGGAAATCTGTATGATCAAAGCATCCCAGGTGATTATGATTATCAAACAGGTCTCAGTCCCTTATAGTTAGAGACTTTACAAATATCTCCTGAAAGGACAGCCAAAGGCAAGGTGATATTACAATTAGCCATTCCTTTTAAGTCAAGTCACTAAAGTACCTTATAAGGTAAATATATAAGTGTTATAAGTAATAATATGACTGCCGTTTACTGAACAATTACTCATACATGAAGTGAAACAATGCCCAACTTCATTCCATCTAAAACCAAAGTAAATGTCAAGAGGGAGAAAACAGAGAATGCAATTTAAAATGGGCAACAGCTCTGAACAGACACCTCACCAAAGAAGAAACACAGGTGGCAAATAAGACTCTCAATGTTATATATCATCAGGGATTGCAAATTAAAACAACGTATCACTACACACCTTATCAGAAAAGCTAAAATCCAGAATACTGACAACATCAAATGCTGACAAGCATGTGGAGCAACAAGAACTGTCATTCATAGTTGGTGGGAATGCAAAGGTACAGCCACTGTGGAAGACTGGCAGTTTCTTAAAAACTAAACATACTCTTATACAATCCAGCAGTCAAGCTCCTTGGTATTTACCTACGTTACTTGAAAACTTACATGCACATAAAAACCCAAACGTCAACATTTACTTGTAACTGCCAAAATTTGGAAGCAACAAAGATGTTCTTCAAAAGGTAAGAGGACAAATAAACTGTGTTATGTATATACATTGGAATATTATTCAACACTAAAAAGAAAAGATAGATCAAGTCACAAAAAGACATTTAAGGAGGAAACTTACATGCACATTACTGTGTCAGAGAAGCCAGTCTGAAAAGGCTACATACTGTATGCCTCCAATGAGGTGATATCCTGGAAAAAGCAAACTATAGAAAGCAGTAAAAAGATCAGTTAGTTGCCAGGGGTTTAGACAAGGGAGGAGGGAATAGGTGGAGCACAGTGAATTTTTAAGGCAGTGAAAACACTGCTTACTATAAAGTTGGATACATGTCATTACATATTTGTCAAATCCCAAAGAATGTATAAGACAGAGAGTGAACCCTAATGTAAATCATGGACTATGGTTGATAAGGATGGGTCAGTGTTGGTTTATCAGCTATAACAAATGTACCACACTAGTGGAGCTCTTGATGGTGGGGGAGGCTTTGATGGGGGAGGGATAATTTGGGACCAGTCTGTACTTTCAATTTTACTGTAAAATTTTACTGTAAAAATTGCTTTAAAAAATAAAGTCTATGGCGGGGTAGAAAACACATTTGCAATAAAAAATAATAAATTTGAAGGAAATGCATTTTACAAAAAAAATTTTAATAATAAAAATACATTTCAAAGTTAAAAAAAAGTAATGGTGATCCTGGAATCCTCCTGCATTGCTGGTGGGAAAGTAAAATGGTAGAGTCACTTTAGAAAACAGTTTGGCATGTTCCTCGAAAAGCTGAACATGACCCAGCAATTGCACTCCTAGGTGTATACCTGGGAGAACTGAAAACATCTATTCATACAAAAAGTTGTGCATAAATGTTAATAACAGCATGATAGCCAGAAGTAGAAACACCCACATATCCACTAACTGACAGGCACACAAAATGTAGTATATCCATACAATAGAGTATTATTCAGCCATAATAAGGAATAAAGTACTGTTACATGCTACAACATGGATGAACCCTGAAAACAGTATCTTAAGTGAAAGAGCCAGTCACCAAAAGCCACACATTATATGATTTCATTTATATGAACTGTCCAGAATATGCAAACCCAGACATAGAAAGATTATTCTTTCTATCAGAGAAGTAGTGGTTGCCAAGGAATAGGGGGAATTGAGACTAACTGCTAATAGGTTAAACAGGGTTCCTCTGTAAGTGATGAAAATGTTTTGAGTACACTGATGATGACTACCCAACATAATATACTAAAAACCACAGAAATGTACAGTTAACCCTCTGTTTCCACAGGTTCTGCATCCATGGATTCAACCGACCATGCATTAAAAATATATGGAAAAAAAATTCCAGAAAGTTCCAAAAAGCAAAACTTGAATTTGCATGTGCTGCCAACTATCTATATAGCATTTACATTATATTTACAAGTATTTACATTGTATTAGGTATTATAAGTAATCTAGAGATGATTTAAAGTATATGGAAGAATGTGAATAGGTTACATGCAAATACTACTCCATTTTATATAAGGGACTTAAGTACTCAGGGATTTTGGTATGGGAGAGGGTCGACATCCTGGAACCAATCCTCCCACGGATGCTGAGGGACAACTGTACACTTTAAAGGGGTGAATTCTATGCTATGTGAATTATATCTCAATTTCTTAACTTTTTTAAAAAACCAAGGGTGGTCCTAATGGATAAATATTCCTACGTACATCAACAGATGCTAACATCAGGAAAGACAACCACAGTGTGCCTTCCCATGAAAGACCTCTTCACCACCTGTGCAGTAGTCTTGCCTCTCCACCCCAAAAGAGGTAATAAACCAATTTAAATCAAGCCCCTAGATTCAACTAACCAAACTACAGGGGAAGCAAACAGGACAACAGAACACATTAAACTATACTACAGGAAAGCACTAAGCAAAACAAAGACTTTGCAAACCTTTATAGGACCAAAGACCTTATTTCATCAATAAAAAAGTGGCAAGGAAAAGGAAAGAAAGATGGAGAGGGTTCTAATTACAATGTGCTATTAGGATCCTGATTCAAACATTCAAAGATAACTGATAAAATTAGAAATTTGAACAATGAATATTTGATAATAACTAAGAAATTGTCCATTTGTCTTAATAATTTGGTATACAACCACAAAGCTGTCTTTTAAAGCCCTTATCATTTTAGATATATACTGTTAAGAAAGGGGCATGGATGAGGGAAACCATCACATTATTCCAGAGAATTCAGGCAGGAGGAGCATCAGAAACTAAAACAGTGGTAGTAAAGAAATGAAAAGCACAGCTTAAATCAGGGTTATTTCCTTAGGTCAATAGTTAGGCGTCAGGGACATTCTAGGCCAAAAAAATTTCTGTTTTTTTAACTAGAGGTTATTCCTCTATTCTTATAATATATATTATATATGCAAAGGAGACTATAATCCCCCCAAATTAGTAATCACTGAATGAAAACATATTTTAGGATACTGAGGCTATCTATATTAGATAGCCCTTTGAATCACTACAGTCCAGTTCACACTTCCAACAAAGTTCTTTCCTGCTTTGCAACTTCTAATGCTCTTCTTTACAACTGGAATACCTATGGTTAGGTAATCATACTTCAGATCTAGAAGTATACTTACCTGCCTCAGGGACTTTATAAAAATTAAATGAGCTAATATATGCATTAAGAACTTAAAACAATTCTTGGCATATATAAACTGCTCAATAATTGCTTAGCTATTTATCTGATAGCTCACTATCTACATAGGTTTCCCATCACCATTTATTTTCTCAGCATCCTTTTAATTTCTAATGTATCATATTTTATTATTTCTAGAGTACAAGCTCCTCCAGGGCAAGGTGGTTGTTTCATACATCTTTTATATACCCAGTATTTATATACTTAGCACAAAGTAACAGTCAAATATATTCACTGAATAATTACACTAGAATTAATAAAACTCAAAGACAACATATTTAGAAGGATCCACTAATCTCTTTAGCATCTACTGATGAGAAGGATGATGATAAATACTAACAATAACAGGGAATAAAGGAGAACGAGCAAATTAAGTGTGTTTTGTGGGGAGAAACAGCAGACATTTGAAATGAACTGAAAAGTGGATGTACTGAATTTGAAGCAGAAAAGTTAAACAGGAAGTTAGAAATATGTCTGAGATATGTGGAAGTCAAAGATATAGCAGTGACTAAGAACATGGCCTCTAGAGGCAGCCTGCCCAGGTTTAAGTCCCAGCTGGGCTACTCCTAGTTAAATGATCTTGGACAGATTACTTAACCTCTGAACCTCGTTATTCTAGTGTTTTAAAAACAAGCAAACAAACACATTCAACAACAAAAGAAATCAATCATGCCAAACTAATTTTTTTTTAAATAATTTTTTTTGGATTAAAGGACTAAATATTGAAGCACTGGAATAACACTTAGCAAACAATTAACACTGTATATGAAATATACAGTGAAAACAAGAGAACTAGAACTCCAAGTAACAATAACTAAGAACAAAGGAAAGGAAACATATGAAGAAAAACGGTAAGTTGACCAAAGGAAAAATAAGGAATTATAGAGTGGAGGCCAAAGAAAAGAATTTTGGGGAAGAAATTGTCAATAGTGTTAGTTAAGTGCACATGCTCTGTAACGCCTCAAGATTTGGCAATTTGAAGGTCAACCACCAAGAAAAAAAAATTTCTACAAAGTGTTCGGATAGGTGTAAGGAGAGAGAAGGGCAAAAAAAAGCAGACTATACAGCAGGATTAAGGGGTAAATGGAGAAGAGAAATCCAAATTAGTGGTCCCTAAATTATGTTTTCAAGAACTTCAAAAAGAAACAGGGAGAATATGACATAAGACTATAGACTCAAATTAAAAAATTTACTCTACAGTCACCATGATATAAAATAGGAAAACTGCATAACAGCAAAAGTTACGAAGGCTAAAACTCTCAGGATAAAAGGAATAACTTTATGAAAAAACTCTATACTGTTCTTATTTTTTGTAATTTCATAGTAGGTTTATAAAAATCTTGTAACAGAAAAGGAACCAGGATTTCCAAATCAGTATTCTAGACTACCCTGACAATAAAAGATTATAAGGGAAACAGTTAAAGTTGTTTCCCATAAAGAACTATATTCAATATCCTGTGGTAACCTATAAAGAAAAAGAATATGAAAACAAACATATGTATATGTACGACTGAAACATTATGCCATACACCAGAAATTGACACAACACTGTAAACTGACTATACTTCAATAAAAGGAATGCAAATTAAAAAAAGGTTCCCCCATTAAAAATGAAGAAATCAACTTACGTCTTAGAGAAGTATCTCTTATAAACTTATCTTTAGGTGGCAATATCTGTCACATTATGACAGATCTATATGCCAGAGTGTGCAAAACACAAACACTAATTAAAAGTTAATATTTGTTGGAGACTTAGAAGTTTTGGGATACAAACTACAGGACTGTATTTTCTTGTTTTTTGTTGTTTTGGGGGGGTAATTAGGTTTATTTATGTATTTATGTATTTATTCATTTATTTTAATGGAGGTACTGGGGATTGAACCCAGGACCTCATGCATGCTAAGCAAGCACTCTATCACTGAGTTATACCCTCCCCTACGTCATATTTTCTATATATTACCTATACTGTATTTTTATAGTTGGCAAACAAGCATTTTGTATATACATAAGTGCATTTATTAAATATTTACTACAGAAAAAAAATTAAAGCACATATTTGCAATATACCTAAACTACACCTGGCACATCATGGAGGCTCAATAAAACTTTTTGGAAATGTACTGACGTAGCGTATGCCACAAAATGGTAGACAAAGAATTACAAGTCAGATTCCATTTCTACAAAAAAAAAAATGCCAAGATGGCAATACAACACAATGGTTTCAAGAGTGGTAGTAAGATTATAGGCTTTGGATTCAGACAAACCTTGGGTTCAAATCTCAGCTGCAATACTTTATAGCTAGCAGAGTTATTTAATCTGTTTAAGTGTCTCCTCATCTGTAAAAGAGGGATGATACCCACCTCATAAGGTTGTATGGCTGATGAAATGGTAGTTACAATTTTTAAATAATGTAAATTGCCCAAATCCCACAAATAGTCCATTTTTTTTTCCAAGTCCTAGACCAAATCAACCCAAATGTCTTGAGGATGAGGCAGAGGCCTGCACATTTTTAATAGTTTTACAAGTAATTACGACTAGCACTCTCATTTAGGAATCACTGTCCTAGAGCCTTATTAACAAAGCTTTCCCTGAGTCCAAGGTAAGGAACTATCATAAAGATAAAACAGCTTTAAGACACGACCTTCTGGTTTAGTTCCAAGTTTCTAAGAAAGATCTTTACCCAAAATTTCTTTAACAGAGAAGAGAACCAAACTGCAAAGTTCCTATTTAAAATCCTTTCCAAAGCCAGGAAAAATATAATTCCACATTGAAATTTTACATCAAAGTAAGGTATACCTTAGCCTCTTTGTATTCATTACTAAATAATTTTAATACTGAATACTTCAAATGTATGTATAGATGCACAGTGTACCCAAGGCTGTATACAATAATGATATTCCAGTTCTTCTATGTTATCTTTCTTAAAAATAAGTTTAAGTTTATAGTTTAAATCCATTCATGCTTCACTCAAATCCCCCAATAAACTTTTTATCCAACACATACATTTTAAAATGTGTACCTCACAAGCATTCTTACTGAAGACTGAAGGCACCAAAAGCAAATTCAGTATTCCACAAGCAAACCTGAAACCCTATTAATTCTCCTAATAAAACATTTTAGAGAAACATATAGAACAAAAACACACAAACACAATCATGAACATGTCATTCCAAAAGAATCAGTGTGAAATAATTAAAATCTCTGGAAAAAAATGAACAGTAGAACCATAAAACTTCTTCAAAATAAGCATACCAAAAAAAGCTTAGAATGGCTCTATCAGAGTATGCCAATTGCAGGTAAACTGAAAACAAGCAAGAAAATGAATCTTTCTTAAAAGACTCTTGTTATTGCCAAGAAGAAAACTGAAGGGAAATCAAGGGCTAGGGCAGACAATATACACAGACGTCACTTTTGTATAGATTTTACAGATTTAGACACAAGACAGACATGTTTCAACTACTTACAACAGTGAAGCTTATGAATGACTAACTTTTGCTAACTTGAAAAGTGTTTAAATTCAAGCTTTCCTACAACAGTACAAAGGTTATAAACACTGTATCAGGGACTGGTGAAGTCTTATTTAGGTGAGCCTAAGTACCAATGCATTTATAAATGCAATTTTAAAAAATAAGTGCCTCACAGAGAATATTAAGTTTGGATATGGTGTAGTAGAAAGTTATGTACAGAACTCTATAAATCCCAGATATTCACTTATATATGTAAGTGAAAAGAAACAACAGTTTTGACTTAAGCTTTTTAAAAGTTGTATTTTAAAAAACCCAATAGAATATCAAAGCACAATTCTAAATCACTGAATTGACTAACAGGTGTTAATTTATAATTAATTTTTCAAGACTTGATAAAGTGTCAAAATACATGTTTTCTTACTTTTTAAAAATTTAACTTTACCCCACTTTGTAGAGTCAAATAAAAGTCGACTAGTGCAAAATCAAACTGAAGGAATACATATATATATATTTGTTTGAGGACACCCTTTTTAAGCTAATCCAATCTTCCTTCTTTCAACACTACATTTTCCTAACCATTCACCCTAGGCATATATGACATGTATGTCAGCGAACAATACTACTTACACTCTAAATATATACCAGTTTGAAGAACAGGTGCAGCACTATTTAGATGGAAGCTTTTTTTTCTTCTAAGCCTAAATTTGCCTTGGAAAGGGATTTAAAAATAAACACAAACACCCAAGAGTTGAACAACCTTCTTAAAAAGATGTAGCCATTCAGAATTCCAATACATAAGCCCTTTAACTACCAACACCTTCCAAAAGTTAGGTAAACCAACCTATCACAAGTTTCACCTTAAGATCGAGTCCGGCTCAATTTTGAAGGATCCCGAGGACATTTAACTTTGCTTCCTCTGCGTGAGTTAGTAATATCAGAGAAGTACGTTTTACTTCAAGCTAATATTAAATCTTTTCTTGGTCGTTTCATAAACACAGCACAGATAGTCTGCTTTGGCTTTATATGGGTAAATAAGGGGATGGCGGAGAGGGAAATCTGAGGAAGGGTACTCTAAAAAGAATTCCGTATAGAGAAGCGTTGATGAGTTAGTCACTAAGGAAGAACTCAAAGGCAATCTAAGTGACTAAGGCAGCATCCCAGGTAAGAATGTACTTAGAGTTGGCGATAGGAAATGAAAACTTCACAGGTCAGCCGCAAGCCGTTGTGCTCCGATGCAGCCCTGGAAAGAAGCGTGGCTGTCAAAGAGTAAGGGCTACCAACTCCGGGGGGGGGGGGGGGCAGACATGCCAAATCCGAAAGGGGGGTGACCCGGGAAAAGGTGGTAAAATGCCCATCCCAGTCTCTCTCCTCGCGTTGCGCATCTCAAGAGGTACAAACAAGAGCAAGCTCAGGACCCATCAGCCCCACGCCGGACTCTCCCACAGAGGAACTCGGCCCCAAGCCCCGGAGGCCCCGGCAGGCCGCCTCCGGAGGAGCCCCCGCAGACGCCATACTAAAAGCCAAAATGGCTGCCCCAAGGAAGCCCGCACCGCGCAGCTAGTGAGGGCTGGGTAACAAGCTTCTGCGGGAAAGGGGGAGGGGGACTCTAGGAAGAGCCGTCGCCAGGTACATCGCCCCCCGAGCCTCACAGGTAGGTTCCTCTCGGCCTCCCAAGGCCTCAAGTCCGACTGAGGAGTCCCAGCCCCACCCCCCCGGCGGGGGAACCCCGCCGCAGCAGCCGTCCCGCACACCGACCCCAGCGAGGTACCTGCAGTTCGGCCCGCTCCACCTCCCAGTGCGCCCGTTCCATCTCGAACCGAGCCCACTCGTGCTGGATGTAGTGCAGGATGCCCGGGATAGTGTACTGCTGCGGCCGGGACAGCTCGGGGCCTGCCGCGGGACCCGCTCCCTCGGCGGCCGGAGGACCCCCACCGCTCGCCGCTCCATTCCCCACTGGCGAAAGGCTCATGTTCCCCCCAGGTCCCTGCTGCTGCCGTGGAGGGGCCGCCATCCCCGGGCCGCCACCACCGCCTCCGGCGAGCTCGTCCATTGTGTGTGGGGCCCCGGCCGGGGCGCAGGGCGAGACGCCGACGGCTGGGGGAAGGGCCGGGGAGGGTGGCCCCGCGCTGGCGGCGGGGCGGAGGCCGTCTGGGAGAGGGGCGGGGAGGGGGTCGTTGCTGTATGCCTGCCGTGGGTCAGAACAGGGAGCTGCCGGCTGCCGCCATTACAGTCCCTCCTCCATCTGCCCGTCTCACTCACTCACTTTAGGGAAAGGGGGGGCCGCGGAGGGAGGGGGGAGAGGGGGCAGGGTTGGGGAGGGGATAGACGTAGGGCCGCCGCTCCCGCACAGCATGCCGGGTAGAGAACGCCGGCTGCCCCCGCTCGCCCAGTAGCCAAATAGAGTCCGGCCTCACCCTACGCAGGCGTACTGAGGACGCAGTCAGGGTTGCCGTTAGAGGCGGGGAAGGAGCTCCGGCCCCGCCCCTACGCCCGCCCTCAGACTCGCTCTGGGTGTCTGGCGGAGGGGGCCGGGCCCTGGGCCGCCGACTCCGACCTTAGAGAGAAAGTCGGCCTCTGCGTTTCCAGCAAGCCGTTTCCCTCGCTCAGTCAGCCCCTAGCGTCGTTCCCCACCCAAGGGTCTCAGCGGCGAGTCGGCCTTGGGAGCTGGGTTTTAACCTGGCTGATCGCTCTGGCCGGCCGCAGCCGGTCTCGGATTCCTGACGTTTCTTTTGCATTCCTTGCGTGTCTCAGGCAGTCCCAGAGGGTCGGGCCTGTCACTCGCTCTTTTCTGTGGTTTCTTAGCACCAGTCAGTTCTCGGGGCTTTGGGGACATTCCCTTTTGGCAAGTAGCCCAGATCCTTCCGGACGTGGCGACTGATTCTCTGTCTCCGGGCTTTGGTCCCAATTCTGTGCTCCCGGTCGCACGTCACAACTTGTTCCAATTTGCCTCCCTTCTTTCCTATTCTGGGGTGGGTTGTATTTGGGGAATTTGGGAGGGGAGCAGGAGCGATTGTTTTTTTCTGTTGGGAGAAGGGAAGATGAAAAATTTTAGATCTTGGCAGTGAGCAGAGGGAGAAAGAAAACTTTGAAGGAGACTGGTAAGACTAACAATTTGATGTTGTAGAAGTGAATGAGCTCACAAATACTGTCATTTTTAGAAGAATCTTTTGATGGAAGTAGAAAATCAGAGCATTGTGAATACAACTTACAATCATAGATGAATGGCTAAAAATGTTTTCCTGGATTGTTTGAGTGAATATAATATACATGTAAAACACAAATTTAATCTTTATGTACTTAGGTTGCCAGGAAACGTCCTTAATGAACTGGTAAGTTTCTAAATAATAATGTAGCTAATAACCATTTGGTTAAAAAATAGGAAAAGAATAATATTTAACAACATAATAAGGAAGAAAGATTAATTAATTACAGCTATGTAGGAAAATCACATATAAAATTGACTGCATTTGAAATATTTTTCTTCCCTACTACCAATTAAGTTTTCATTATGGAATATATACGACCACTCATAGTGTAGTTTCAGAGAAATGAAGTAGTACATCTTATTTTATCATGTCTGCTTTACTATTATTACTTAATGGAGAGAGGATTGGACTTGTTACCTGTGCTGCCATGTTTTAGTTATATACGAAATGAGGTCCGAGAGCACAGCATTATTAAGTACTATTTCTCCATTTTATAGCAGCCAGTATACAACCTGCTTATTCAATCCTGTTCCTTTTTGAGGGGCCTTATAGCACATAAAAAATTGAGAAATACTATGGTGCCTCAAGACCAGTATACACCAAGAAGCATTTAGTGAGAGGGTGTGGCTGACCTCCATTACTTTGGCATCAAAAGAAGAGGAACATACACATTTATATATCCCACTGATTTGTCAAGCTTAAGTAAAGACTGGATTTATAATTCTTCTTTTTCTTTCCCACCGAACTTCAAAAAAACAAACTCTCCTCTTCTATTACCGTCATATTAAGTGGCACCACATCCAAGCCTGAGGACTGGCAGTCATTCTAATACCTTTCCTTCACTCAGCTCCCTCCTTCAGTCCTTTTCTCAGTAACATCTTTTATATCTAGTCCATTACCTTCATACATGTCTTAGTTTAAAGCTTCCCACCTCTTCTCTTCCCTGGCCTTCCACTACCACCAATGTCTGAGTCATCTTCGAAAGGCAGATCTAATCCTGTCATTCCCTTCTTAAAATATTTTAGTGATCTCTAGTTTTAGAATAAAACCCAAATTTTAGCATAGCATGTAAATGTCCTTCAAATTCTGGATCTTCCTTATTGCCTAACCTACCATCATTATCATCATGGTAACCCATTCTTCTCTCCAGCTAAACTGTACCATTTTGGGTTCCTCAAATGCAAAATGTTCATTTCATTCCACAAGAATTTAACACATGCTATGTCTCATTGGCTTTCCTTCCCTTCTTTCTTAAAAACTCAGCTCAAGTATTTCTTCCTTCAAGAAGCTTTCTAGATCCCTGAAGTTTTAGACATCCTATCTTAATAGTATTCCATACTTATTTCTTAATACTTGTTACATCATGTCGTCTAAATACGTACTCCTCAGTGACAGTCATACTAAACATTGTGAAAACAAGACCTGCATACAACAGATACTGAAAATCTTTGCTACACTCATTTACTTTTTTTAAAAAATTTTTTGATTGGCTACTATTTTTCAGATTCTCTGTTAGTCCTTGGTGATCTATTGTGAACCAAACAGACATAATTTCTGCCTTCACAGATTTTCCAGTCTAGTTTTAGGCAAATTACTTAGTACCAATCACCCTGACTTCCTCAGTATTTTGTCCAGATCTATCTTAAAGATTTCTCTTGTGCTCCCTCTTTGAAGAGTTCCAATTGAACATGTCTACATTCACTCTAACCATGGTTTTATAAATGTCAACAATGCAATTCTAATTCATATTCTTCCCAGATCACAGTTAGTAATCTGCAGGATTGTAACCTCCTAGAGGGGCAGGACCCATGCCCCTCTTGTTAGGAACTGTACCCTCAGTGTCTGGAACAGTGAGATACTCAATAAATGTTTGATGAATAACTGAAATTCAGACTAGACTAATGTGAATATTTTTCCCTCACCTCAATTTTTTATTTTTTTTTTTTACTAGTTTTTGCTACTGTTGTACCAATTATCTTTTGAGGTTCAATGATCAGAACTGTTCTGAGTATTAAAAGTAAAAGACACCAAGAGTTTCTCCTCTGTTGGGAGATTATGTTTTACACTACTGACATTGTACTTCGTGTACATGATTCTTGAGGACACTCTGCAGTGAGCGCCTAGAATCTTGTCCTCTCTAGGTAATGAGCTTTCCCAGGCTGTATTATCACTTACAACCAACCTAACTGGAATTCCCTCCCTAAACTGTGGCTGAGTCATTTCCTCTCTCCAGTCTCACCTTTGGTCATCTATGTAATGGAGATAATATAAGTCCAAACATCATGAGTTTGAGTAAAGGAATAAATGAAGTAAAAGAAAACAAACTCACCTTTGAAAACTTCCTATTTGTTCTGTCCTTTCAGCAGTCTTGTTCATCCCTCCTCCACTCCCACTGGTTCTCTCAGTTTCAATATATTGCTGATCTTCAATCATCAAAGGAGCAGCAGTTTATATTTATTTATACATGTGTGTGTAAATGCCTATATCTTTACTCAGTTTAGAATTTTAGGAATTTTTCCCATTAGCTAATCTTAGGCACCTCTGTGCTTATTCTATCTGACCAAAAAGGGACCTGTCATACTTCATGTGCATCTATTTTATCAGCAGGCTTTTAAATAAGTCGGAGTAGTTAACACTCAGATACCTTCTTCCCAATTATTGCAATACCTAGCGTACAGAGTGTTTTGACCTTGCCTTTGAGAACAATATGACTTCCTACAATTACTCACCTGAACATCGTTTCATGCCTTACGAATGAAGTACGTGACATCCTTCTAACAAAGAGCTCAAAGGGGTTCACAAACACTAATCATCTTGTTGCATCATCTGAAAAGATTGTGACAAGTATCCTTATCTCCATGAGGAAGAGAGAAAGCTGAGATAAGAGTTCTTGGTCACTTCCGCAACGCTTAGTAGAATAGGAAGTGTTCCTACTCTTAACATCAGTGAGTATATATGTTTATTTAGAAACAAGAAATAAAGCTTCCCTTCACAATTCTGCCTCCTACCGTCCTATCAATTGATTCAATATTACTGTCTCTGGCTCCCAAATCATTTGCACTTTTGAAATCATTTTTTAGGTAGTTTTAGGGTGATCCAGTCACTTGGGAATTACATAGTGTTTATATTTATAAATACAGAGAACAAATAAATATTAGGGCCCAGAGAAAGATCTTTGAGAAGAGTTGGCATGTGTTCAAAAACCAAAGAAGCAACTGGATAATGCAGATGGAACAGAAAATGAGGCAGCTTTGACCTGCACCGTGGTTTAGCCTGCATAATAAGATCAGATAGCTACTTCACGTTAAAGTAGTTGCCTGTGGCTAAGAAAATTGTAGAAATACATGGAGGGGTACCTGAACTATTTAAAGAGCATATGGTGTGGAAAGAAAAGGAAAAGGACCTTCACAGATTATAGAAAAATAGGCACCAAAACCTTTAGGAAACTCAGCATGCTACATAAAATTCTAGTCCAAGTTCATTCCTGAACTGTCTCCTGGGTGATATGAGTCAGAAAGCAGTAAGCTGTGATATTACTGTGTAATAACTAACTCATAGAGATGTCAAAATTGAAGGGAAAAAAAAAAAAAGATTGCCTGTAGCCAAGCCCCTTCTGAACATTGGCTAAAAGTGAGCTGGGTCTATAAACATGAGAACCAAATGACTGGAAAATGTGACTGAATGGGAAATTGCCAAAACGTTCCTAGGTAATAATTTAACAGTCTTAGAAATGTAGTTTGTCTCCTGTTGGAGCAGCAGGGGAGAATGTTCAGGAGAATGATACCAGACATGGACAAAGACACCTTGCCTGGGAAATCTATGCTAAAGATGGTGTTCTTTTTGCGAAGTGTTTTAAATTTGGCAAAAATTCACAAAAACTTACTTTTTATAGTAACACTTTTAAGATGTTAACCTTCAGCTTTGTCTTTCTATTAATAGACTAACCTAAAGTATATGACAATTACCGCACAAAAAAAGATTAAAGAATTCTTTGGAGCATTTTGAAATACTTCCTATTGCTCCATTTGTTTTACAGGCTTTAATATAGTAATCAGATATTAAAAATTGTGTTGCATATAGACCTTTTTTAACTTTTTATTTTGAATCTCAGTCATGGCAACAATAGGAAAAAAAGCCGAATGAACTGACATTTTCAACAATTATCAAGATTTTGCCCTTCTTATTTCATCTATTCCACTTTCTTTTTGTGTGAGGAATTGTTTTTGACTGTTAAAAAAGTTTAATATGAAAATGTACCCTACTCGATTTTTGTATCATAGTAAAAAGACTCTTTGGAGATGGGACGTGTGGAAGCAACTGATTTCTCTGGTGAACACAGTCTTTGTTTATACTCATTCCAAGGCTTCTAACATGATGATACTATTTCCTTGTATTACTGCCATTCCAGTATTGTTCTGTTACCTGCTAGTTGCCATCTCCACACATGCATCTAGTTTAAGATTCATAAGGGGTCAAAACCCCCAAGATTCTTTGGACTTGTCCAACATCATTTAATTTCCATGATAACTTCTTGTCCATAAATTTTTTTAACTCAGGAGGGTGAGTTGAGCCTTGCTCATGGCATCTACTCGACAAGCTCAAAGATGTTTTGGAATGGAATTTATGGCCTCCCTCAAACTCCCATGGCAGGCCCTGAGAATATTTTGAAGTAAATCCCAGACATCATATTATTTCATTGGTAAATACTTCTCTAAGTATCTTTAACAGTTTAGGACTTTTTCTTTTAAATGTACCACAATACCATTATTAAACCTACAAAATTAACAGTAATTCCATTATACAGCCTAATCCCCAGTCCATAGTCATTTTCCCCCAGTTATCTCAAAAAAATTTTTTAAGAGTTGGTGATTTCAAATACTGGTTTGAAATCCAAACAAAATTCACATATTTCCTTTATCTGCTGTATCTTTAGGTCTTTTTAAATTTGTCTTCTCCTCACCCCCACATCATCATGCCATTTATTTGTTGAAAGAGGAGTTTATTTATCTTGTAGAATTTCCTACATTTGGTTGATCACATTTTTATTGTATTATTTAGGATATTCCTTTCTCCTCCATATTGCCTATAAATCAGAAGTTACATCTAGAGGATAGTTTTGATACAGGGTTTTTTTTTGGTGGGTGGAGGTAATTAGGTTTATTTATTTTTAATGGAGGTACTGGGGATTGAACCCAGGACCTCATTCATGTTAAGCGTGAGCTCTACCACTTGAGCTATATACCCTCCCCCCAGATGCAGGTTTTAATATTTGGCAAAAACATTTCTCCACTGGGGATGCAGTGTACTTCCTATTGCATCACACCAGGCAGCACATGATGTCTAGTCTCAGTTTTAGTCCTGTAATGTACTAAACTTGATCAGCCCGATCTAGTTATTGTCAGCCTTAGCTAGTGAGCTAGCAGTCTTTTAATACATAAATTGTGTTTTAGTCTCAACAGTTTTTCCTCAGCTCAGAGTCCTACAAAATAGCTTCCACCAGGGGTTACCAAGCCTTCAGGGCCCTGGATGAGACCTCTCCTCATGGGCAAAAGGGGATCCAGCGAAGCCTCTTCTGAGTGTCTGCTGTGGTACTTAGATTCCCTCCTAGGGTTCCCAATTCAAGGTGGGTGGTTGTGGGGGGAGCTTCCTTTGGATGATGACTTGGTGATTTCTGGGTTCCTTGGCTCTTGTGACTCTTGATGAGACCACATTTTCCAACCTCCTATTCTGCCAGCACAGCTGTGGTTCCCCCATGCTAATTGTTAAGGATAGTTAGTATTCTAGAGTTCCAGGGGATGTTTTTCATTTGGTTTTTGGTAAGGATGTTTCCTGTACAGTTTTGCTTTGTTTTATTTTGCTTTTTTCTGTGCTAGCTGCTCTCACTGTTTTTTTGTGAGGAAATCCTGGGAGCTCCTGAAACTGCTCTGTTACTGTTACCACTCCCTTGCTTGTATGCACTCTTGGCATTTTAAAATTTAAATTGCCTGCTAGTTGACCTAAATCTATTTATCACAGCCCTGCTATTGAAATATTTTATTTGATCTTTACTAAAGTAATTGTGACATTTTTGCTATTTAGAGATTGTGAGATACAAGTGAGTGTAAATTTAAGTGTAAAAATCCTCTGGACAATTGTTGGGCAGGCTCTTCTCTGCCAGCTTTAATCTCCTATTTACATTTTCAGCAAGAGCTGTAATATGTTGCTATACTTTATTGGGAAATACAGAAAAGCAAAAAGTACTCCTGGCAAAGGGCACCACGCAGGCCACCTGAAACCTGATCTGAACAAGAATGATACTAAATTCAGATACATGTCTGCAGGCTTGCCTTGGACAGCATTTGCTGTGTATGTTTTATTTATTGGAAGTAGAAAGGGAGATTAGCTGAACTCACTAAGAGAGGGAGTCAACTGTAAGAATTTTGGAAGTTTAGATCCTATCACAAATGTTAAACACACTGTAGTAAATGTAGTAGTGTGAGCTTTACTGTCCTTGAAGTTTTACATTAACTGATTGAGCCACTTCTCAGGCATTTTAGGCTACATGGTGAGATCAACTAAAAGTAAATCATCTGTTAGAATTGTGCGTTTTGTAATACGCTCAGGGGTCAATATTGAAACTCCCAAAATATGCGTATTAGCCAGTGAAAGCTTTTGTTCAGAAGGTACACTGGGCAGAATTAGATTTATGATAGTGAACAGGGAGTGAAATTGTACATCTGCTGTCAGATTACAGCCGTCACTGAATTACTGGGGTCTTGAGGCAAACCTGGAGGTAAAGAGCAGTGGGTGAGAGCACAGACACTGGAGCCAGGCTAGCATGATTGGGTCCTTCCTCCCCCATTCTACTTAGTGACCTTTGGCAAGTGACTAAGTTTTCACATCTGTGAAGTTGAGATAACAGTCTCTAACTCATAAAGCTATTATGAGGATTAAATGAATGCAGGTAAAGTGCTCAAAACAGCACCTGGCTATTTGTTAAGCACTATGTAAGTGTTTTCTCTTGCTATTATTTCTTTTCCTGAATTGGTTTATTGGATCATATTAGCGCACCGTATCACAAAGGGTGAATTATGCCTTTTAGGTTATAGCAGTGGAGTTCTTTCATGACCACCATCAAACATCAGGAGCATTAATTACTCATTTGAATTAGAGTTAGTTGTGGCCATGTAACTAAACAAAAAAGGCAGATCCTGTTGGTTGAGTAAACTGATCCCCAGATTGAAGTTTAATACAGAAATTTTTCTGTTTCATTGTTTCTTTTAAAGTGATAATTGGCAAAAATAATTTGTTGTTGGAGCCATAACTTTCTAAGTGATATCCTCAGGACTCAAAAATATTAATATAGCTTTTAATAGTGTTTGATTTTAACTCAGGACACACCTTTTTTAATTAGGAAGATCTTAAATAATAATTTCTATATATAGCTGTAGTTTTATAGTATTATTTTCTTACATATATTTTAGGAAAAAATTCACATAGTTACTAATTTTTCCCCCAGTTAATGTGAGCATTAGAGTAAAAGACTTTATAATGTTGAAGTAAATTAATTGCAGATAAATTATGGAGTGATGGTTTTATAGAAACATTTTTCATAATTTGAGCATTGCACTTAAATTAAATTTATAGTCAACTTTTCTATAGACTTTATAGTTCTACAGACTTTTCTGTAAAGTAAGATTCCTCTGCATCCCAGTGAGGTTTTGTTTATTTCTTCTTTGTTTGACACAAAACTATAGGAGCCATCAGCAACTCAAATTTTACTTCTCAATTTCTTTATTTTAATTTGAATTTAAAATCTGTAACATTGCACATGACCCTGTAAGAGTCACAGGTTGCACTGGAAATCAGATGTCCAACAAGAATGAACAAAACCTAACAAGAAATACAGAAGTTAATTTGATCAAAATCCGGAACATCTTGTTTGAAATGTTTTCAATTTGAGGGGTAACTTGATGCACCATTTTATAGGAATGGGAGCTAGTATATAGTAATCCTCATTCTCTACTTGAATTCCTCCTTATTGACACATTGTAACATCACAATAGCAAGTCCTGGGAAGGTCCCATCCATAAGACCCTTAGATGTCTGATCCCTGCTGCCTCGTCTCTAAAATTAAACTATTGGATATCTTTGTTAATCCAAAACTTTGGTGAAGATTTTTAGCCGCTAAGCACAAATATTTAATTCATATGGCTAACTTTAACTGAACAATTTAGAATAAGATTACCCACCAGAAGTGTTTCTTCACTATTTCTAACCATGTCCACATTTAGTCAAAGTCAACTTTTAATTCCCTATTTTAATGCTATTTTAAATTTCAAAATAAGTTACCCTTGACATTAAAACCAAAAAGAAGATAATTTTAGAAGAAAATTTTGATTTTGATTTTGAAAGATACCCATTGTTATCTTCATTGTGTGTAGTAATGGGAAGGTTGAGTCCAGTTACTTACCCTAAAGCAGCACAGCTTTTCTACCCTAAGATGACTCGTATGAACTCTAGCGATTAATAGTTTGTATCTTTAAACTGCACACCTCCCACCACCACCAGGTCTGATAATCATCACCTCTCTGGCAAATGACTGATAGACAATCTATTCTCAATCCCTCCACCCTCCACTCTACACACACACACACACACACACACACACACACACACACTCACACATGACTAACGAACAAAAATAAAACAAGTACTTTCAAACAGACAATGTAATGATCTATTTATAGTATATAAATTCCTCATCCTCAGTTTTTGAAATATGACGTTTCTCCCCTGCTTCAATTGTATTGCAGTAAAGACCTTAAAAATTCTTCAATTCACTAATTTAGGATAGAAAGTCTGATACTTGATGTTCATCTCCAAAAATGCAACATCTATACTTTTCAGTAAAACTTCTAACTTGTCTTTGCTTTTATTTATGTATGTGTTTTAAATGGGTATAAAGTAATATCTTGTTGTGGTTTTAATTTGCATTTTCCTAAGGATTAATAATGTTGATGTACAAATAACCTTACTTATATGAATTTGTATCATACCTTAAAGCAGAATTTGGTGAGACTTTTTGATCAGTTTACCAAAATGACTTTAGATAAAGATCTGAGGGTCACATGAAGGTTTAGAAAGTTTTCAAATATACTGCTAGAAAAACAGTAGACAGGACTATTAAGGTTTATTCTCAAAGTGTTTTCATAATTTTTCCACAAAATTGGTAGCTTCAGGATTCCTACAAATCCTGCTTTTGATTTGAATTTAACATTTTTAATGTTTTAATTATTCTTAAACTATTCAAGTAAAATAAGCAGCACATATACAAATGTGTTTAATGTGAAATTAATCAAATGTGGCTGAAATATTTCTTGAGTGACCCAAGGATTGAACAGAAAGTAAAAGTCTCAGCTGAAGCTACTGAAAAATGTATTCTGAATCATAAAGAAGAAATACAGAGAGAGAGATGGGGAGCAGGAAGGAGAAAGGATGGAAGGAAAGGCAGGTGGGTGACAGGTTTCTTGAAGTCAGATTTCAGTATCTTAGAACATCAGTAGGGAGAATCTGCAACCTACACTGGGGAGAAGGATGAGGAGGGAAGACGGGGAATCTGTTGAGTGCTTTATATTTCCTTTATCTCTTTTAGTTCCTGTGAAGCAGCTGTCATTATTCCCAGATGACAGATGAGAAAACTGAATTATTGTAGGATTCTACTAAATTCAGAAGCAAAGAAACAAAACTGTTTTAGTGTATAAAAAAAGAATGCATAACATATTTCAGACTCTGAGGGAGGAGCTCCAAATTAGGTGCAAATCTGCTACTGACGAGTATTATTTCCTCTTATTTAAGGATGGAGAGATTTAGAAACAGCTGAATAACTCTGAGGCCCATGGAATGAATCAATCTGGTATGGCAGTTGCTGTTTCCATGTTTCCTGGATTAGGCCATACTGATTAGAGGTTCTCAGCACATCCATTTTGAAAGACAGTACATATTTTAAAGAGTGTGGCATTTAGAAATGCCACAATAAATGAAACAATAGCTTCATTATTCAAAGTAAACATTTATGTTTCAGTTGGATAATTTTGTAAAATTATGTAATGCAGTTTAGTATTTTTAAAACAAACTCTGTGTGTGTGTATGACACAAAAAGTAACACATCTCTTAAAACTTGGGAAAGAAAGCAAAAATAGAGAATAAAAATTGTCCCTAATCCTACCATCCCCATTTAAGCAAAATACATTTTTGTATAACTCCTTCTGTTTCTGCTTACTGTAGAGGCTCTGAACTTTGTATAATGTACATGTACAGTGAGTTTTTGTAAATTTGCAAAGTTATGCAAATAAATCCAGTGTTAGAAGATTTTCATTATCCCAAAGAGAACCCCCATCAGCGTTTTCCCCCAAATCTCTCTCTCCTGGCCCTAACTATTAATATATTTTCTATCTCTATAGATTAGCCTTCTCTGTACATTTCTTATTAATAGAATCATGCAATAGGTATTATTTTGCATCTGCCTTCTTTTAACATAATATTTTAAAAGTTTACCCATTTTGTAGCATATAGCAGTATTTTCTTCTCATTTATTGCTGAATAGTTTTCCATTGTATGTAGATGTACCACCTTTTTTTAAGTCCATTCATTATCTAGTAGACATTTGTTTCATTTCTGCTTTTTGTTTATTAAGAGTAATGCTTTTATGAACATTCATGTACAAGTCATTTTTGTGGACTTTCTCTTCTCTATATATTTAGAAGTAGAGGAAGGCATAAGCTCAGTGATAGAGCCCATGCCTAGCATGCATGAGGGGCTGGGTTCAATCCCCAGTACTGCCATTAAAATAAGTAAATAAATAAATAAACCTAATTACCAACTGCTCCCTCTTCCCCCCAAAAAAGAAAAACCAAACAAAAGAAGTAGAATTGCTGGATAATATGGTAAATTTATCTTTAACTTTTTAAGAAACTGCCAAATTGTTTTCCAAAGTGGCTGTAACATTTGCATTCCCACCAGCACTGTATGAGTGTTCCAGTGTCTTCACATCCTGGCCAGCACTTGTTATTTACTGCATTTTTGATTATAGCCATTCAAGTGGGTGTGAAGTGTGTCTTGTGGTTTTAATTTTCATTTTCCTAAGGATTAATGATGTTGAACATCTTTTCATGTGCTTACTAGCCATTCACATATCCTCTTTGTTCAAATGTATTTTCAGATCCATTGTTCATTTTTTAATTGTGATGCATATCTTCCTATTAAGTCTTTTATATATTCTGGATGCAAGTCCTTTATCAGTTCTATGATTTGCAAATAATTTCTCCCAGTCTGTGATTTTTCATTTTCTTAATGTGTCTTTTAAAGGTGCAAGTTTTTCAATCTGAAAAACAAAACAAAACTTTTTCAATTTGATAAAATCCAGTTTATCGTTTTTTTTTTCCTGTTGTGGATTGTGCTTTTAGTCTTAAATCTGTTTTTTCTAAAAGTTTTGTAGTTTTACCTCTTACCTTTAGGTCTATGATCTATCTTGAGTTAATTTTTGTGTATGGTGTGACATAGAGGTCTAAATACATTGTTGTAATTTCTTGAGGGGAAATGAAACATTCTCGTCAGCTACTGGTAAATCCTTGACAAAAGAATGATTCACTGCCTCCTGGAAATGTCATTGCATTCCAATACAAGAGCAACTTTGAGAGAGACCACCTGGGGCCATGAGGGTGGGGCTGCTACACCAGCCAGCCAGATCAGCTGGACAAACCTGAGAATCTGGGGTGACATGTCAAACCCGATTGCCCTCTCATGACCAGAGGAAAGAAATCCATAATACCTGTGTTTCTGTTTACTCTGTTCCCTTACTGTCTTGTACCTAGTAAGCATTCAGTTGGTGTTATTTGATATAATTTGATATGCAGAAAGGTGAACTTCATGATCTTGTAGGTGTGTACTTAAATGAACAACACTTTGATGCCTCTGAGTATGGTCCCTGCCCCAGAGCAATGAATCAGATTTTTTATTTTAATACTCTCTGTAAATGATTTATGTGCTCATTAAGTTTGATTAGCACTGGTTTGTAGTAGAACAAACTACAGCCTGCAGACCAAATCCAGTTGGTGACTATTTTTGTAAGTAAAGTTTTATTGGAACACAGCTGCATCCATTTCTTTATGTATTATTTGCATCATGTGTGGCTGCTTTCATCCTGCAGTGGCGGAGTGGTTGAGTAGTTGAGAAAGGGACCACGTGGCCCCCAAAGCCTAAAATATTACCTGGCCCTTTTCAGAAAAACTTTGCCAACTCCTGGATCTGAGAAAAAAAAGTTCCCAAATGGTGATAACGTGGTAGAAAGATGTGGTTCAAGATGTTATCTGGGTCAAAACAGAGCCTGACAAAAGGATAGACTAAGCCACTTACAGAACGTATACATTTAAACACATATGTACACCTCATCTGGTAAAATTAGCATGACTCTTAGCTAAAAGAAAATAAGAAAGACTGAAGTATAATCAGTGAGAATGTTAATAAAAATGAACCTCATACCTAAAAATCTGTATTATAGTGATAATTAAGATGCTTAAGCATCTTATATAACCAAATATAACTAAATACACACCAACAAACTCTCTTCACTTGGATACAAATATTTATACATCTCTTTTTTTATTTTAATACACTTTTTATTTGGAATAATTTTTAGATTTGTAAAAGAGTTGCAAAGATAGTACAGAGGATTTCTGAATACCCTCACCCACCTCCCCTAACGTGACCGTCTCACATTACCGTGGTACATGTGTCAACTCTGAAAAAACAACGTGAGTAGCATTATTATTAACTAAACTCAGACTATTCACAGTTTTTCATTCATGTCCATTTCTGTTCTATGGTCTCCTACAGGACACCATGGCATGTGATCATCACTGTCTCCTTTATCTTCTCTGACCTGTGACAGTTTCTCTTGCTTTCCTTGTTTTTCATGACTTTGACAGTTTGGCCAGATATTTTTTAGAATGTCCTTTAATATGGGTTTGCCTAATGTATTTTCTCATGATTAGAATGAGTGAAGTACCCTTCTCATCATGTCCTATCAGGGGGACATGACATCATTGATCTTCACCGGGTTAAGGTGGTGTGTGCCAGGTTTTGTGTTGTGAAGTTACTATTTTCCATTCCCATCCTCTGTCCTTTGGAAGTGAGTCACTAGGTTCAGCTAACCCTCACATGTATGGGGGGGATTGAGATTTCCCTCCTGGAGGAGAGAGTATCAATATATATATTTGGGATGCTTCTGCCCCATTTATTTATTTGCTTGTTTGTTTATTCAATCATGTAGTTATATCAGTATGTACTAATGTATATTTTATATTTTCCATTATAATCCAGTACTATGTTATTTATTGTTCAGCTCTTTCTGGCTTTGGCTATTGGGAGCTCTTCCAGATTGTCTGGTCTGTCTGTCACTTTTTAACAGCTTTATCGTGGTAAAATTTGTATACCATAAACTTCACCCATTTAAAGAGCACAATTTAATGGCTTTTATATACTCACGTATTTGTGCAACCATCACCACAACCCCACATTTCTTAGACCTTACCCTCCAACCCCATCCTCTGGCAACTCTTTATCAGTTTTCTATGTCTATAGATTTGCCTATGTTGGACACTTCATATAAATGGAGTCATATAATATGTCATCCTTGTGACTAGCTTCTTTCACTTAACAGTGTTTTCAAAGTTCATCTGTTTGGTCTCTTTTTCTTTTTGTTTGTTTATTTGTTTGTTTCTTGTTTTTGCATGATTTCTGTCTAGTCTCTTTTTATTCGGATGTTCCTTCTACACAGTTGTAATCCATGTGGATAAATTTTGTGTTCTGATCTGGTGACTTAACATTATTTAACTTACATTTTTCCATTCTTTTCATGCTCTGCATATTTTTTAAATGGTTAAATGACCTCAACTTGGTGTTCATCTAACTTTGTTCTAAGTTTGTAGTGTCTGGGCTTTTTTCATTTTTCACTATTATAGATAATGTTGCTATTAACATTTTCATGCATATGGACTTTTTTTTTTTTTTTTTACATATGGACTTTTAATTATATTTTAGGGTAGAGTCCCAAGACTGAAGTGCTTGAGCTAAAAAGTAGAATCATTTTCCTAATTTTTTCTTGCTTGCTACCAGGTTACACTGTAGAAAATTTATAACAAATTAAGGGACCACTAACAATATATACATATACATATCTGTTTCCTTATACAGACTTACCTACTTTTTTTCTAGTTTAATACACATAAAGGGAGGAAATGAAAGAAGTCAGCATACTTTATTTAATCTTTGCCACCACTGTGTAAGTTAGCTGTTACTCCCAATTGACAGTGCAAGAGCTGAGTGCCAAAGGCCCTTGGAGTTACAGCCAAAGGGCAGATACCAAAGGTCAAGTTGTGAAAGACTGCAGAAATCCAAACCATTTCATTAAGAACTGAGCCCAGAGAAGGATTGGAAGCCAAGGCACTGAATCAAGGGGACAAAGACCCAGGGAAGCCTGAGCTAAATTGGTTCAACAGGAGGTCCTTTTGATGAATTCCAGAATACATCTCCTTAGTGCCCTTTTATAGGATCCAGCCAGAGCTTTGTATGTGGACTAGGTTCATTTAAAGGTACCAGGAGAGGACAGACACTAACTAAACTAGCCTCTTGACATTTTAGAGTTTATCGATCACATTTATGTTTAAAAAATAAAGTTGCTACAGATGTATGCATATTTACATGTAAATGTATAGGAAAGGTCTAGAAGGATATGCACTGAACATATTTAAAAACATTCGTTAAATCTTTAGTAGGATGAACAGGATTTGTGCCAGGAGTTGGGGTACCAGAGCATTTTATAAGTCCACTCTGTTTGAATACTTAGGTAATTTTTTTTAAAGGAGTATTTATTGCTTAAAAAAAAAAACCTTTCATTCTTACAACAAACATTTATCAGATGCTCACTATATACTAGGCACTGTGCAATTATCTGAAGTAAGATATAGACCCTACCCAGAAGTTCATTGGCTAGTATAGTATCTTTCAAACTTTGGGTCACAGTCCTCTAGCAGAATCTGAAATGAAAAACCAGTGGGTTATTTTGGATTATAATCCAAAGTATAAAATAAAATATCCATGAGTCCATACTGATATAAATAGTTGAATAAATAAATAAATAATGGGGTAGAGGAGACAGATCTCCTGTGCAGCAGAATTTCAAATAATTTTATGTAGATACTCCTACCTCAAGGAAACTGAACATAATCCCCTACCCCTTAAATGTAGGCTACACATAATTAGTTTCTTCCAAAGGTTACAATATAGAAAGGGAGGGAAGAAGAGTAATTTCACAGTAAAGAAACCTGACCAAAACTACCTCATCCGGGTGACCAAGGTTAGAATCAGCAGTGATAAGTCATGCTGATAGTATGTGCCCTTGAAACGATGTGATGAAAATGGCGCTTGACCTCTGTTGTCTTCTTCCCAGAAACCCATAAACCAGTCTAATCATGAGAAAAACATACAAATCCCAGTAGAGGGACATTTTATAAAATACCTGATTAGTGTTCTTTAAAACTGTCAAAGTCATCAAAAACAAGGGAAGTGTGAGAAACTATCAGAGCCAAGTGAATGTCTCCAAGGACACGTGATGGTTATATGTAATGTGGTATCTTAGACTGGCTCCTATAACTGAAGAAGAACGTTTGGTAAAATGTAAGGAAATCCGAATAAAGTATAGTCTTCAGTTAACAATAAGGTGTTAAATCATTAATTGTAACATATGTACAATACTAAGATACTGATAATAGGGGAAAATGGGTGTGGGGTATATGAGAACACTATACTGTCTTTGCAGTTTTTTCTATAAATCTAAAACTGTTCTAAAAACTAAAATCTACGAGTTTTTAAAAAATCAGTGGGCCACAACTAGCATTTTCCTTCAGTATTTTATTATGACGATTTTTAAATATACTGCAACGTTGAGAAGAACTTCACATTGAATTCCCATATACTCATCACCTAGATTCTACCAATAATGTTTTACTATGTAGTAGCCCATCCCTCAGTATCTGTGGAGAATTGGTTCCAGGACCCCCACAGATACCAAAATCCATGGATGCTAAAGTCCCTAATGTAAAGTGGTGTAGTATTTGCATATAATCTGCACACATCCTTCCCTATGTGTTGAAATAATTTAAAGTAAGGTAGAGATAACTCTAGACTACTTATACCTAATACATACCTAATAATGTAAATGCTATGTAAATAGTTGCCAGTGAACAGCATATTCAAGTTTTGCTTTTTGGAATTTCTGGAATTTTTTTCCAAATTTTTTCAATCTGTGGTTGGTTGAATCCGTGGATGCAAATCCCACAGATCTGGAGGGCCAACTGTACTTTATCATACATCTAACCATCCATCCATCTGTCTACCCATCCATTAATTTATCTTAGTTTTCTGGTGCATTTCAAAGTAAATTATAAACATCAGTACATTTCCCCCAAATACTAATGTATATCATTAACTAGAATATTAATTTCTTTTTATGTAAATTTTATATATGATAAATGCATGAATCAATGTACATTTGGTGACTTTTGAAAAATCTGTACACCTGTGTAACCCTTCACAATGGCAGTTTTTACAAAATGAAAGGTCATAGAAAATGCTAGAGTACCAAACATAAAGTATGGCAGGTATTATTTTATGAACTTATTTTCAGATATGTATGTACCTGTATACTGGGTCACCATGTAAAATATATCACAATGTAAAACACATCACCGTAAAAAAGTGAAAATCACTGTCTGGTAGGTGAGCTAGGAATGTAATCAAATAATGATTACTCAGGGTGACAGGTTTTTAAGATATAGTGATAGGTTCAAAGAAAGGATAGCCAACTTTCTGTGTTTAGAAAGAGGGATTGGGATAGGCAGGAAAGACTTCTCTGAAGAAAAGGTGATAGATATATTATCATAATGACATGGGCTGATGCTTGCTTAGCCCTCATTTCACGCCAACTGCTAAACACTGTCCCAAGAGCATTACATATACTAACTCCTCTACTCTTCTAGAAGGTAAGTACTGATACCATTCCCATTGTACCTCAGACTGAGTACAGAAAGATTAAGTAATTTGCCCAGGATCATAGGGCTAATGAGTAGTAGAGCCAAACACAGTCAAGGTCTAGTTCATACTTTTGACTACTACACTCTATGAGTACTATAATTTCCTTGGTGGAAATTTGCTTTTTAACTGGGGGGATTTTATTTCAGTCACTTTCATGGGGCCAAAAAAGAAGTTTTCTCTGATATCAGCTGTTTGTGTGTGTGTGTGTGTGTGTGTGTGTGTTTTACAACATTACGATTCTGGAGTATGTAAAAAGCATTTAGAGCTAGAAAGGATATTAGCCATCATCAGATACCATTTACATTTCTAGAAACTTCATGCTCTACTGTTTTCATGTAGTCAATGGTTTGGCATTTTCCAAATTAATTGTGCGGCAGCATTAGAAAAGATAATATTGAATTGGCCATTCCCAAAGCTACCAGAAGTTGATGCTTATTAGACTTAAACGAACATTTAATGACACCACTACACTGAGTAAGGCAGAAACAATGTGATGGATTAAAGACAGCATTATATTATGAGTCAGGAGACAAGAATTCAGGACTTCACTCTACATCTCAGATTACCGGTTTTCCCATCTGCAGTATGAAGGGAGTGCACATCAGAGATGACAGAGACAAGGTGCGTATGTTACCACACCCTACCTCCCAACCCACAACTGACATTACTAATTATTCATGGCATCGTTTTGTTCTGAACCTGAAAGCAGCTTCAGAATCCTGCCCAACACAGTGCTCAAAGCAGTTAGTACAGTTAACCACAGCTGACACCCAAGTTGAAATCTATTTGTCATCTTTGGATGTGACAACCTATAAAGACTCTTCCAGCTCCAACTCCCAGAAATACACCATTAGAAATATGAAAACTGTGCCCAGTTCAGCATCTACTTCAGTCTTCCAGTCTCTCTTTTCTCTAAGCGTTACATTTACACCATGTAGGGTGCTGGGATGTTGATTTGTTCGTATTCTCCAGTGAATCCACCAGCCTTGCCAGCCTCAGCCTTTAGGCATCCTAGCACCCTTTGTGTAATGCCAGTGAAGTTTCCTTTCTTTATTCTTCCTTGATTTTTCATGCACATTCACACAAGTTCTTGGGTGTGGAATCGCCTAATTTGCAGTCAAAATATCTTCCCCAACCTGTGTGTTGTTGAATGTAAAGAGTTTATTAACGGAGGAAGTTCATACCTGCTCCCTGACCACTCCCAGTGCTTGTCTAAGCATATTCCTTCTTATTGCCCTACCTCAGTTTTATTTATTTGATCTCCCTCCTCCCCAATAATTAGTAATCAGGATAGGTGCTTAAGGCATTCATCTTCATTTCTCAAACATGTACCTGTCTCTGAGCCTCCACATTGTATATTTTGCTGTTGTGTATTTTATAATAGAAATAGTTTACAGTTTTGCTTCTTCACTTGATTACACTATGTAATCCTATTGTTATAAATTGTGTAATTGTTCATGAGAATGCAAAAAGAAATGATGTATTCAGGTCTTCAGATGCCTTCAGTACTATTTTCAAGACTTGCATCCTAATGAGAATCAGTTCAGCACGTCCTTGTTTGTCATCCTTGCTCTTGAGGTCAGTGGGAAGGAACGCTGTGCTTGTATGGTGGAAACCAATTTGAGCCCTTGGTGTAGCATCTCATTGGGATCATTTTACATCTCATTTTACCACTTAATGCGACCAGGGCATTTAAAGGCAAAGATTTGGCCATGGGTACCTTTGAGAAAATGTTTTTTTCTTTTACCTCACAGTTGCAATCCAGGGTACAGTAGTTTCTAACTTTCATAAAGATGGTTTTAAAATAACTTTGCTGAAAGAGAATAAAAGAAAGGATGGTGATCTTAATTTATTAGTCACCTGCCGTAATTTACTGGCAAGAACTTGTAAGGAGAATAAAAGCAGTATTTAATACCAAATGATTAAACAACACAGAGTGTGTTGCAATCCCGCCTACGGTTGTGAGTTTATCTTCCTGGAAAAGAGAGTGAATGACCACGGGCCTTCCCCATGGCACAGCTGTCATATCCCCGGCTGCGCTGGTCTAGATGACATCCTTTTCTGCACACTGAATGAACAGGGCAGCCCAGGCTTTGCCAGGCTAGATCTGGCTCTATCCAGCTCTTCATGTGTGGAATTGTTATGAGGTAACAACTGTCCGAAAGGGTTTAGGAAACAAAGAGATGAGCTAAGAGGGCAAAAAATAATATAAACCTTAGTTCAAAGATTATCCCGTAATCTGTTACAATTTTTCTGTCAAGTTATTCCAGCTTTTAAAAGTTCACTTGGGAACTATCATTAACCTTGATATTTTGCACTGATTTTCACAGATATTGCAAAATGTGAATATGATATTATAAGATAAGCCTGAGAGGCAGCTCTGATGCTTGTGATGAAAGGAGAACTGGCCATTGGTCAACATTGGGCTCTTTTGCACTGCTTATTTCAAAAGCTACCTTAAATACAAGAGGAACGAACATGAGAGTCAATTCAACTGAGCTGGAAATAAAGCCACTAGCAGGAACCCCTGGATGATGAGAAGGAGTGGAGTAGGGGTATTATGCATCTGCTCATGTGCTTGGCCTCTGAGCTGCATCTCACCCCCGGCACATAGTAATCCAGGGATGTGGGTGCCTTAACATCCATAAACTTTAATTCACTTGTCTTTAAAGTGGGGCTAACAGAAGCCCCTGCCTCAGCGAATTGTGAGAACTAAATAATGTATGTAAATTGCTCAGGATAGGAACTTATAGGACTTTTTCTAAGGTGTCATTGGAGGACTTTGACAAATAGTTGACATTACTACTGCTTCCACCACCAAGGAAAGAAAAGCTTCACTACAGATCTTGTCCCCATTATCCATAAAATAAAGTTCATATTCCTTAGCATGACTTTTAAAGCCAGTTTGATCCTATGTGAACAGCTCCATTTTCTGTGACCATTCTTGCTGCCCCCTGAACTGCAACCAAAGTGAACTTCCCAGAGCTTTCAGACTTGTGTTCTCTGCCTCAGAGTCACTCCCTCTGGATCATTCTTCAAGATCTTGCTTAAAGACCCCTTCTCTGGGAAGCCATTCCTGACTCTCCTGTGGTGCTCCTTGTCCCTCCGTAGTATGCACCATAGATGTATACCTGTCTCACTTGTAACTCACCACCTCGCACTGCTGCTCCTTGTTTAGCTATCCAGCACCTTTGCTACGTGTACTGAGCAGAAGAGCAGAAATCATTACTTCTTCATAACTGTATTCTTTCTCCTGGTGCTTGACACATGGTTGGCGTCCAGCGAGATGGATGAACTAATCAAATGAATATGACTAGAAGTACTGTGGATACTCAAAAATGTTTTGGAGGATAGGTTATAAAAATGAATCTTCAGTTATTTATTAAAACCTCACGTAGTTCATAGGAGTGGAGGCTGGTGTTATCAGAAGACTGTATTTACTTCTGATTCATCTCTGAAACACGTTTAGTATGATTCTTAACACGTCTGATCTTGCCTTTCTGTTCTTTCATTCTTCAGGTTCTGGTTACAGCCACCCCTTGCCGTAACTTTTGAACTATATTTGGAAAAATACTGGCCAGAAAAAAAATGATAAAATTCTTCCTCATGGTGAATAAACAAGGGCAGACCCGACTTTCTAAGTACTATGAACATGTGGAGATTAATAAGCGTACACTTCTGGAAACAGAAGTCATAAAGAGCTGTCTCTCTCGATCCAATGAACAAGTAAGTTTCTGATTCTCTCTTTTATCTCTGCATTCAACTCAGCAGTGGCAGATCTGTTATTACTGAGTCCCAAGGGCCATCGGTTTATTTGAACTACATTCTTTCAATAGCTATTAGAGAAAATAACAAATGAAGTGAAA
This sequence comes from Camelus dromedarius, assembly GCF_036321535.1. Classification (NCBI taxonomy): domain Eukaryota; kingdom Metazoa; phylum Chordata; class Mammalia; order Artiodactyla; family Camelidae; genus Camelus; species Camelus dromedarius. Next base: position 37,473,405 of record NC_087440.1, read on the forward strand.
CGAAGACGGAAGCATAGCTCTCTTTACGTCCCCTTAAGGAAAATAAAAACAAAGAAAACCAGGAAAAGTCTTGGGTTCGTATTTAGGTCAGCATATTTGTCTCAGTGCATTTTGGAAGTGGCAGTTCAAATTTACTCCTGCTAATAGATACAGCTTCTTTTCTTGCTCATATGGAGTGAACCCTTGGAACTCTTAGGAGTGCCTGTAGCAGATGGCTTTCTTTCTTTAAGCCAAAAGATGAAGGTCAGATGACCAGTACAGAGGTGAATACTCAAGACCCACTTTGTGCCAGGGGATAATAACATGATTCTCATGTGGAGTGCAGTTTTCTTTTTTTTTCCTGCTTACCATTTTTGTAAATTTACCACCAACATACTACTGGAACGAGTAATTTAAAGACAAACCAAACTTGATTTAAACTTGTCTTACTATATAATGTAGATACGAGAAATATAAGTTAAAAGTTCATATGAAACAGCAGATCTATCCATTCTGCCCAAATTGAGGCTAAATTAAATCATTGAAATCATAATAAATAGGAATTTTTAAAGCTGAGTCTATTTTTACAAAGGACTTTAATTGGAGAATTACTTAACCCAGGCCCTAAACTTGGAATCCTTTGGAAATCACTGAGCAAATGAAGGCAAAATCAGAAAGCTTGTTTAAATCACCCATTAATTTTGCCAGTGCTCCATTTCACCAGGTATGCAGAAAGGCGGCCTGTGGGAACCACTGGTAGGTCATAAAATATTAAGCTACAGCAGTGCTCAGAAGTTACGCATTGGAGCTGTGTTTCCCTTGGCTTCTAAATTGATTTTCCAATCGGAACATCTCAGAGTCCTCTTTGAATTACTACTTCGGCCTGCCTTGGCACACACTGCTTTATGTAGTTGTCAAAAGGAAACAGAAACTATTAAAGGGCTGTGTTAATAGCCACATACTTTAAGTAAAGGTAAACAAAGTGCAGAAGCATTTCTGTTTGAATTTTCCTACAGAGTGCAGGCACTCCACAATTTCAAACACTGTTTTCACTGTTACCCTCTGAAATATATGCTTTGGAATGAATATACTGTTAGATATTTTTGAAGCATTCTGAATTATCTTGGATTTTAAAGGAAACCCACTGAGCTTTTGGCATAATCAGGCCCCAAAGTAACATAATCTCAGCTTCATTTTTATTTTATCCATAAAGGTGCTTTGATACTTTTTTTTTTTTTAATGTCAGAAACACCTGAGAGGCATTGAAAAATGTTCCTCAGTTCTTTCAGTTAGGTTGTTTCCTTGAAAGATCTGACTGAGCAGAAATTGTACTGGCTCTACAGTGAGCCAAAAGCTGCAGAACGGTCCTGTACTTATTACCTTTATCCTAATTTCAAATAAAAGCCTCAAATCGTTCCATCATACAGATTGTTGAATGGCTTTCCCACGGAAGAAATTCTGTAATCAAAACTTGCAGCTTCATTCCCAGGTGCATCCGAGTGCCCGAGAGCAACATATCCCAGTGCAGAAAGTCATCCAGTTGTTGCTCAATCACTTTTGATCAAGCACACCCAAAAGCACAAAGGAAGGGCAGCCCTTCCTTCAGCCCGCTGTCCAATTCCTGTCCACCCAGTGCCCTCCCCTCCACGTTTGAACAGTGGCTTTAGGAGAGAGATGCACGGGAAGGGAATTGTTTTTGCCACAAGTCAGTAGTGGTAAGCTAGTTATTACTTTATATAGAGCAATGTTTACAGTGGGAGATTTTTGTCTAGTATCTGCCACATATATGCCATCTTTAAATAATTTATAAAAGAGCCTGCATTGATTCTTTTCATGGGTCTAGAAAAAAGAAACAAAGGTTTTTTGTTTTTTTTTTTTTTTTTTTGCATGTGTGTATGCTCCGTATATTTGGCTCTTCAATGGCTATCAAATAGTGCAAAATGGAATCTCTAATTGTGTCCAAAAGAGCCCAGAGGAGATGGAAAGAAGAAAATCTCTTTATTGTGATAGCTTATTTCCATGTTGGAGGCAGTTTAAAATGCTGATTATTTAGTAACTTTTTCTTTGCCTGCTGGGTTCCACACAGAGCCAAGCAAAGGAATGAGGAGTACAGGTGGGAACCCATGTGAACACTCAGACTTTTTTCCAAGACCACTTCTCCACTTTCCACTAGAGACTATTGGGAGAATGCAGCCAACAAAAATTGTGTAACATTTTAATGTTGTATGTTTCTAGGAATGTGTTGACAGATACTCAAATCAGGACCTAGAAATTATGCATGCCATTTTGAAGAAATTCCTGTCAACCATAGGAATTAACATATAATTGTGTTTTGTTTAGTGCTCTTTCATTGAATATAAGGATTTCAAGCTGATATATCGGCAGTATGCGGCTCTCTTCATTGTGGTTGGAGTTAATGACACTGAGGTAAGGTAACAGAAGAGCCGATAGAAAATGCAAGAAAATTAGGGATAACAGTCTGGATTTTATTCCTCCTTAAATGGACATTTGCTTCGCTACTTACCTCCATAAGAATTATCTTGACTCTTTTGAAGGATCTTGGTTTTCATCAAGACTGGGGAAAGCTGTGTGGAAGAGATAAATGTAGGGTTTTTCTTGGATTAGTTGAGCAGTTTGTGGAGAAACACAGAACCACAGATTGCCCTCCTCAAGACCAAGCAGTACCAGTGCCCTGCCCTTGTTCTGTGTGGTGCAGAGGGGCTGCTTAGCCAAGTAGAGAGGCCAGTCAGCTGTGGCATTAAACAGAGGCTGACACATCAGAAGCCAGAGCAAACTATGAATATGACTGTGTTATGATTACATCTTATCAGATTTAGTTCACCTTCTCAGAAATGTCAGTCCCAGATGAATAGCACCTTTGGCCGTGGAATCCCTGAAAGGGTATTTAAGATCTAAAATACTTTGAAATCTCAGTTGATTTGGTTTTTTCTCCATGAACCAAACTTTGAGATGGTTTCTCCACTTCACAGAAGGAAAAGTGATGACATGAAGACCCTGAAAAGTTGCCTCAGCCAGTTTGTGATGAAGGCAGGGAGTAGAGCTCAGGACTCTAGACACTAGACTCAGTCTGGATTCTGTTCAGCTAGATTCATCATGGACTTTGAAAAAAAATCTTAAGCAGGAGGAGGGTATAGCTCAGTAGTAGAGCACATGCTTAGCATGCACAAAATCCTGAATTCAATCTCTAGTACCTCCACTAAAAAAATAAGATAGATAAATAAATAGATAAACAAACAAACACACCTAATTACCTTCCCACCTCAAATAAATTTTAAAAATGTGAGAGGTTAAGTTTCTACACTTCCCCTATTGATAAGCTTCTTTTAAACAAGTAAGCCATAGACCTACTCTGAATATTTGTCTGTAGGAAGCTGCTTTGCTCACATTCTCAGTTTACCAAGCCACAGGGGTCATACTAAAACTGATTGCACCCTTCCTTTTTTTTATTTCAGAACGAGATGGCAATTTATGAATTCATCCATAACTTTGTGGAAGTTTTAGATGAGTACTTCAGCCGAGTGGTAAGTCTAATGACTGAAAAATGGTTTTCGTCCTCAGCCCTATTCCCAGAACAAGTCTATATATTAAAAAAAAAAAATGAGTTAATACAGAGCTTTCATGTGTAAAAGTTAAAATTCAAATGATGCCAGATCTTCTTTACCTTTCCTTCTGGCTCATCCAAAGTGTTAGAAACCTGCATGTGCTTTAGGTCTTTATAATGAACCAGTTCTACAAGACTAAGAACCTCTTGTGTCTTTCTCTCCATTAAGGTATTTTTGACCTAACTTGCTCTCTCTTTTCTTCTTTCTTCTGCTTTCCCTCCTAAGATACCAGGACCCTTTTTAGTTTAAGAATTATTTCCATCCAAACCCTTGCTTTGAGGGTCAAAACCAATCCCCCTTGAGGAGTACGAGTTCTTTCCAACAGTCCTTTATTTTTAACAGCTGTATTGAAATGTAATTTAATAACATACAATTCACCCATTTAAAGTGTATAGTGTTCAGTATTTACACAGAGTTGTGTAGCCATCACCACAATCAATTTTAAAATATTTCATCACCCCAAAAAGAAACACCATACCCACTAGCATTTCTCGCCCAGTTATCTGCTCCACCTGCTCCAGGCCCTAAGTAATCAGTAATCTACTTTCTGTCTCTATAAGTTTGCCTAGTCTAGATATTTTATATAAATAGAATTGTATGATATGTAGTCTTTTGTGACTGGCTTTGTTTTTTAGCGTTAAGTTTTCAAGATTATGGTGATCTCGTAGATGTATCAGTACTTCGTTCCTTTTCATTGCTTAATAATAGTCTACTTTATGGATATATCACATTGTGTTAATCCATTTTTCAGTTGATGGACATTGGGGTTTTGTTTTTTGGCTATTATGAATAATGCTTCTATAAACATTTGTGTACACATTTTTTGTGTGGAATCATGTTTTCAGTTCTCTTGGGTAATATACCTAGGAGGTGAATTACGTTTATAATTTTGATGACTGTCAAACTGTTTTCCAAAGGGGCTAATGATTTAAATTCCCACCAGCAGTGTATGAGTGTTCTAGTTCTCCACATCCTCACCAAACCTTGTTATTATGTGTCTTTTTGATTATAGCCATCCCAGTCGGTATAAAGTAGTACAGAGGCCAATAAATTGTGATTTTGATTTGCATTACTCTAGTGGATAACAATATTGAGCATCTTTTCATGTGTTCATTGGCCATCTGTATATCTTCTTTGGAGAGATGTCTGTTCCAGTCTTTGCCCATTTTTCAGTTGTGTTATTTGTCTTGTTATTGTTGTGTTGTAAGAGTTCTTGATATATTTTTAGTACAAATCTCTTATCAGAAATAATTTGAAAATATTTTCTCCTTTCAGTGGTTTTCTTCTCACTTTCTTGATGGTGTCCTTTGAAGATCAATAGTTTTTAATTTTGATGCAGTTAAATTATTTTCTCTTTTGTTGCTTATTGTTTTGGGTGTCATGTCTAAAAAGGCTTTCCCTAACCTGAGGTCACGAAGATTTACTCCTATGTGTTCTTCTTCTCTTTTTTCCCAACTCAGACTTTATCTATTTCAATGTTATATTTGTTCTTTATATACATTATAGTTTTAGCTCCTACATTTAGGTCTTTGATCCATTTTGAGTAATTTTTGAGTATTTTCAAAGTTGAGGTCTAACTTCATTCTTTTGCATGTAAATAATCAATTGTCCCAATACCAGCTGTTGAAAAGACTATGCTTTCCCCCTATTGAATTGTCTTGGCACCAACGCCAAAAATCAATTGACCATAAATGTAAGGCTTTATTTCTGGACTTTCAGTTCTGTTCTCATGATCTATATGCTTATCCTTCTGCCAGTTCCACACTATTTGATTATCAGCTTTGCAGTTAGTTTGAAATCCAACGGTCTTCTAAAACAGAATCAGTGAAGATGTCTTACTCTGCTGCCAAAGGCCTTCTGGAGACTTGGTTAGACATTGTTGAGGAGTCATAGTCGCACAAGCTGATTTTTCAGAATTGTTTTGTTTATTTCATTTTGCTTTTAAATAAAAGGATTAGGAAGGAACTGTTTTCAAGCTGCTTCCTCTTGAGGCAGTGAGTGGAATCAGATCCATAATTAGCAATGCTGAATGTACTGAAGCCCGCTAAGGGCAAAACTCCTAATGCCAGAAGTGAAGTTCAACAAACTTGTTCCTTATGGGACAGTCAACTAGCCTGTCTTCATTGCCTTAGTACAGTTGTTCTCCAAGTGTTGTTCCTGGACCAGCAGCACAAGGATCACCTGGGAACTTGTAGAAGTATAAATTATTGTCCTGTCTCAAACTGTTGAATTAGAAGCTGGGTTGGGGCACAGCAGTCTGTGTTTTCACAAGCCTTCCAAGTGATTCTGAGGCATGCTTAAGTTTGAAAACCACTGCCCTAATGCATGAGGCTAGTTGTCAGCCGTTTCCTGATTCAGCGGTTGGAGCTGGGAAGCTGCCTAGTGGCCTGCCACATGCTAGTGCTTCTGGCGAGGAAGAGATTGGTGTCCTCTCAATCTGAAAGGGGGCAAGAGGGAGGGCCATTCCAGAGACCAGCCTTGAGGGGAGAGGGGACATTGAGGCCAGCTATAAATCCATCTTCTTATTGGTTGCTTGGAGAGAGCACCATAGACCAGTGCTGTCCCGTAGAACTTTCTACAGTGATAGAAATGCTCTGTATCTGTACCAAGAGCCACATACACGTTGCTCTTGAATACTTGAAATGTGATTAGTGGAAGTAAGGAATTGGAATTTTAATTTTATTCCACTTTAACTAACTTAAATTGCCACATGAGGCGGGTGGTTACCGTACTGGCCAGCATAGCTCCGGTTATATCTCGGGTTTATCTGCTGACAACTACTCTCTTAAGGCAGACTGGTTCCAAGTCAGGGTCTATGATTCAGAGCTGGCATGATTAGTCACTTTAAGGGAACACCTACCAAGAAGAATATAACTTCCCAAAATAGCACTGTTTTAAACCTGGGAGAATACAGTGTGGGTACAGGCACTATCATTGCCAAGGCTTTTAAAATTATTATATTCGGTAAGTGAGAATAAATAGCAACTTGCTGAATTCTAGCTGTTATTCTCAGGAGAGAGTTGGTGACCACAAAAACCACAGAAGTTAAGATTAGAATTTAATTTAAGCCAGACGATTATACGGGACTTGGATAGTACTAAGGGATGGCCCGGTTTAGGATGACTGTAGCAAAAAAGAAGAGAAAGAGGAGGGAAAAGAGTACAATGGGAAAGAAATGGAATCTGCCCCACTAAAGAGAATGCCTTGTCATCTAAGATTTATTTTTAGGTTTGTGAGTTTTAAACATTCTTTCTGGGGCTATTTTTAATCTCAGATTTTCCAAATCTTAAATTTGGAAATCAGTCTCATGCTGTCTGGGCTGAAAGAAGCATCTCAGCATCACGTTTCAAAACAAAAAGCCAGCTCAGTTAGCTTCAAAAGAGGCAGTTTTGAGGGGGGAGGGTATGGCTCAGTGGTAGAGCGCATGCTTAGCATGCACGAGGTCCTGGATTCAATCCCCAATATCTCCATTAAAAGAAGAAAACTAATTACCTACCCCTACCAAAAAAAAAAAAAAAAAGAGGCAGTTTTGCAAGAGATGAGGGCTGTAACTGTTGAGGAAGTGGGATCAGGATTCTCAGAGGTGCTCTTGGTAAACCGTAGGTCCTTTCAAATGTGAATTTAATGTTTCATTTCATTTTTTTCTCCCTCTATAAGTTTTTCATGTCATAAATATCTATGTTCACTGGAAAAAATTTAAAATACATATGAGCAAAACGAAAGGGCAGATCATCAGTTAAAATACTACTTATTGACACATACTATTAGGTACATTTGCTTTTAGGCTGTATGTATTTTTCTATATCTAACTATATCTGTATCTCTCTCTACTTATATGTGTATGTTCCAGGGATAATGCTGTATATGCCATTTTATAACTTGCTTTTTTATTTAACAATATGTCAGTACTTATGTATCTATGTCATCATTGTGGATTTGCTATAATTTATTTAACTAGTTCCCCCTTGATAGACACTTAGCTTGTTTTCGGTCATTTGCTACTATAGATAACATTACCCTGAATATCCTATCACACATCATTATGCCATTATCTAATTATTTCCTGAGGACGAACTTCTAGAAGTAAACCTGATGGATTCAAACTGTGTGCACATTATGAAGTTTTTTGATATACATATCAAATTACCTATCATCTGTAAAGGTTAAATTAGTTTATCCCCTCTACCTTCTAAAGGTGAATTGTTCTAGCCTATAAAAGTTCTCCAACTGCAGCCTATTTTTTTTAAATCACTCTCCCGAACTCGGCCTTCCTGTGCTCAGGTTTCTCCATCCAGAGCAGCCTCGCCCATCTGCTTTCAGGCTGGCGACCAGAGCAGCGGCTGCCTGTGCTAAGTGCATTGTGTCCCAGTGTCTCCTTCTCATCCTTGGACTCTTTTCTCTTTTCCAGAGTGAATTAGATGTATCCTTTTTTCATTGCTATGAGCCAAGTTTTCCACAGTACTTGGCAAAGCACAGGCCAGTCCGGATCAGGTAAGTGCCATGGGGCAGCGAAACAATTCTGCAGAATCCAGAACCCGGAAGGCTGATCAGCCACAGCTCTGACATGCAGGTCAGAGGTGCAGGTGCTTTGCAGAAACCCTCTGCCCTTCTTCACAAAGACGATTCTTGTATTTTTCCAACAGGGCAATGCTGTGGTATAGTTAATAATAACTGTTGTATATTCATTTAACTTACACATATGGAGTAGACTTTTTCAGAATTTAAATAACACAGCCAGAAAGTGTGTGGTCCTCCTAGAGAGAATGGATTTGCATGGCTCCAGGTATAAATCTCCAGAAATTCCCCACATGATCAGAATAAGGCCTGCAGGGATGATGAAATGGAGGGTTACAGAAACTGCCTGGCTTGTATTCATTTCCTTTTATAGCAAAGGAAGCTCTCCTTTTCTTCTCTTCTCCCTTTTAAATCAAAGTATCCAAGGGCGCCAACAGCAAGGGCGATTTGCTTAGAGTACCGCAGGCCTGTGGATTTTGGCAGGAGCCCCCGGCTTTGTGTGAGTGCACTGAGGGCAAGCTGTCTTTAAAGTTAATTTACTTCAGAAATCTGCTCACCACTTGAAAGCAATAAATAGAAGGGTCCTTTGAGAAGACATCAGGCTGGAATCTAAAATAGTAACGATAATAATAATAAATATATGTTAATTACAACATAGTTATATTGATGTGTATATATACACATACACATATTTGTGTGTGTATAGACATACACACGTACACATTAGACACCTATGCCCAGAGCCAGTATGCCAGTGTATTCTGGGGAAATGGCCTTTTACCTTTGACTACTGATGGAGAATGTCATGTTGATAAACTTCATCTGCAGGCTGTATTTGGAAACCTCTTTAAATTGACTGGGGAAATGTGAGTGCCCTCTAGTGGTGAGTGACCTAAATCTATGGTTCTTTTGACCTAGGAGGCCCAAGACCAGGCTGTATATTAGGGTGTATTTTTATTCAGGTTGAACGTTCCATTTTAACTAAGCCCTTTAAAGCAATTCAAAATAAATCTTTTACTCCTTATACAGAGAAATAAGAACGATGACTTTTGATTTTAAAAGTCATCAGGAAAATAGCAAAAGCTAATAGACAATTCGCCGGGAGTATGGACACCCAGTTCTGCTTTTAGTCCTGCCACCAACTAGCGGTGTGCATTGGACAAGACACATAACACCCCTATCGGAGGATGACAGAATTAAACTAGAAGGGACTTACCACTCCCTCAGCCTTAGTATTTCATGTTGCCATGACTCTAGGTAACTGAGCTGAGTTATCTTACACCTAGAACAGGATGAGAGAGTCTTGCAAGTTTAGATATTATATTCAGATATTCTCTGAATTAGATATTCAGAGAATTAAAGTGAATAAGATATAATAGGATGTATATCTTAACTGGACTGGTTGTGTTGATGTGTCTTGTGTGTTGACTGGGTGTTTATTAGTAGAGATGGGCTTGTCCTTGTACCCCTCTAGTGTATAGCATAGGTCCAGGTAATTAGCTTCAGCATTCCTGTTTGAATTTAATTTTCACACCAGAGCACACAATTTCTACTTTGCCCCTCATTTTTCTTAGCTTCATTTTTGCCTTCCCTTCCTCTCTGACCAACTTACATATTTAATCTCCTTAGGAGTTAGTTAGGCATATCCATCTGACAGATTAGGAATTTTGCATCACTCAGAGAAGGAACTGAATCTCTCCAGACCTGGAAGCATATGTCTCTGCTCTAGGTGTAATTTCACGTGGCCCCCCAGTGGTCAGAAGTGCAGCAGGTGGCAGGGCAGGGAGGCCTGGGGCCCCTCTCTTCTACTGACATTCTTGAAGTGTTTCTACTCTGGGCCACCTGAAAAAAATCAAATTAAAAACCCATGACTCTGTTCTGCCTCATCCATAGTTCTGTTTAACTATAATGTTAAAGAAGTCCAGGGAAGACTTCTACACACAAGTTTCTTAACGTGTGGCGTCAGTTTCCTGCCCCCTCTGTGTAGGGCCCCAGACATCCCGCATCCCTGCTCTGGTAGCATGTAACCAGGAACCTGCCGGAGCTGCTCACGTTGTGCAGGAAAGCTTCCCTATACAAGCCTTTCAAGCCTTGAAAGGCTGAAAACCAGCAGCTGGCATAATTGCAATTATGTGGTGAGCAGATTTCTGGAGCCGATTCTCCCAACACTCAGAGCACATAACCTTTGTGTCTGCTAAGACCTAAGAATGGGGCAGTTTTCCCAAGCCTGCAGGGTTAGACGTTGGGAAATAAAATGCACCACTTAACATTTCTCCCCGATACAGGCTTGTTCTACTTCTAGTAAAACTAACGTCGCAGAGCAAGACAGATCGGATATTAAAAAGAAACAACCTAAGCACAAGAAATCAGGATGGAAATCCTGGCTTGTTGAAAGCCCTCCTGCTCAGTGGAAACTTTCTGCCGAAGTGTAGTGTCAGGTAGGGCAGCCTGCGCCAGTGGGGCCAAGCACATCAATGACCTAAATCACTCGTGTGTGCGGGGAAGAAGCTCCCGTACCTTCTTCACGGTCCACGCCACTCAAGGGACCGAAATAATGCTTGAGGACTTCTGTAGGGAAAGTTCGTCCTCCCTCATACTTTGGGAGACTTAGATAAGACTTCCACAAATTAAGATAGTTTTTAGGAACCAACTGACGAGCTCCTCAAAGTGCGCTCAGCTCTGGAGCCCCAGGTTTGCTGAATTCTCCAGATGATTCCTCATTCGAAGGAGCAGTCTCCCCCACTTCTGCTAAATAGTCGGGATGGCACCAATGAATAGCGCCGTTCAGATGTCCAACTCCTTCTCAATTCCATGCACACATACTGTGTGTGAAGGTACCAGATACCTGAACACCCCTTTGTGGTATTTGGTGCCTTACAGAGGCTTAAAGACGTGGTTTATTTTGGCTAGAGTGGAATGCAGCAGGACTGCCTTAGACCTGCACAACCAGGGTCCCCTTCCTGAGCCCTGTACTGTACAGACCCCACTCTGGCTCTCCCTCAGCAACACCCTTCTCCATGGGGTAGGGATGCTCATCCAGAGGCTGCAGGGCCCCCCATCCACTTCTTGACCACTCTCTAGCTTCCTGGGTCCCCAGAATTTACCAGGCACCCTGAAGTCTGTTGCCAAGGCCTGTGCAGGCCTCTCTCCCACCCCCACCACCGGATGGAGGGTAGGAATGATAGAGAGGCTGGGATGGTAACGAGGATATTACACATACATTCGTGGGAAGAAAAGCCAGGAACAGGCTGGGGTCCCTTGTCTTGTGCCCCCTCCCCCACAAATGTAGGTCTAGAATCCAGAATGTTTTCTTCATTCAAAATTATCTTTAAAAAAATCTTTAGCAACTTCATCTTTTTATTTTATGAGCCTGAGCAGTTAGTTCTAGAACCTTAAAGCTCATGTGGGTGATGTGAAAAACGCTCTCTTTACTGCAGTTGAGGGTAGAGGGTAGAAAGGGCCTCCATCCTGCTTGCACTCTCTGTGACTGAGCTCTTATCTGCCAAGGTGCGTCCAGGAGGAGGAGGCCCCCAGGCAACAGTAAGCAGCAGCACCAAAGTTTGCAGTCAGGCCCCATAAGGCCCCAGGCCACACTGGGAGGCATCTATCTGTCGTTCCTTCTTTACCTTCCTAAAATCCCGAACACCTTTAGAGGTCCAGAAGCCAGAACAGGGCTTCTCTAAGTAGGAGATAATTTCAGCCTGACTTAATGAAAAATCACAAAAAGTACTTGTTCAACTAAAGGCTATGGAAATACTGGCTAGAAGACCAGAGAAGTTTTTGAGAAATTCTCCCTGAAGGTTACTTTTAGAGTCATAGGATTTGACTGCTTTGGAGCTGTAAGAAAACTACACAATCATTAGGTTGAAATCTCATTTCTGTTTGTTTTTGTTTTTTGGGGTGTGGTAGTTAGGTTTACTTATTTATTTATTTTTAGAGGAGGTACTGGGGATTGAACCCAGGACCTCCTGAATGCTAAGCATGTGCTCTGTACTTGAGCTATACCCTCCACTCTAAAACCTCACCTCTTAGTTGAAGAGTGAAGAGGCTGAGGCCCAGAGAGTTTCTATTCTGTGTCTCGTATACCCAGGGCTAAGCAGAATCTTCATGATGATAATCTATACAGTAGTGATTTGATTTTCAGTGTAAATATTGGCCCTTTGCAACTTATTTAATTCCATGGGAAATTAAATTAAAATATTAAAAAATGAGAGCAAGTTTTTTCCCACTCTACTTAAAGAATTTTGCTTAGCTAAGATCTTAAAAAAAAAAAAATTAAATAAGAAGACAAGGGATCTGAGAGCAAAATCTAGAATTAAATTTTAGTTTCCAGACTGGGCTTTGCCCTGGAATTTTTAGGTCCCATTTGAATGTATGCTGCTCAGTTTTCTCTTATTAAAGGAGAACTAGACCACCCACCACAGTGGTGTTAAAATACCACGTTGAAAAAGTGTTTTTTGATCCAGAGATCAAAATTCCAACTTATGAACCAGAGACATTTCAATCACTTTAATTGAAAAATTGATTTCAATTGGCACTAATATTACTGGGGCCCTAAAGATACTCATCCAGTTCACATTACAGAGAAGTTCGGAAAGGCTCTTAGGTTTCAGGGTGGGGAGAAAGTGGGGCTTTATGAATCTACTCTTTGGGCGGCTGTTTCTAATTCATATCAGCTCCAACTGTAGGGTGCCCATGAGGGGAATCAGGTTGCCTCAAGGATCTTTAAGTTAGTCGAGTTCAGTATATCCTGAAGGTTGGACCCTCTTAAAATAGTCATTCTCACCTCATCGCATTAGCAACAACCTGTGCCTTTTTTGCTTCCTCCTATTCCAAATGTCCTATTTCAAGGGTTCAAGTGTGTTTGCCTCTGTTCACTGCCACGGGGCTTAGCATTATAGGGTATTTTTTTGGTCCCCGCTCACCTGGCCTATAGCCCAAATGCCATGACTCTCGGCTTTGCCAGTGTGCACAAGTTGCTCTTAAACCAAATCAAGATGTGAACAACAGCTGGATTCTTATTTTAAAGGAGTCACATGATTCCAGGGGGAAATCAGCTTTCGGGCTTTTGCCTCATGTTGGCTTTGGTCTGTGGCCTCCCTGTATAGTTAGTGCCAGGAAGTTGCATGATTATTAGGGGTTTGAACCAGATACTCAAGACAGACAGTCACATGAACACAGTACAGAATGACTCCACTGAGCAACTCATGTTTCCAGGATGTTGGGAAATTCAGACTTGCTGAAGGACCTTGTCCTGGCCATGTGAGGATGTCAGTGGTTGATATGATTGAGCAGAAACTTCTAATCCAACTGTCAAAACATTTGGCTGGTTGCTCACGGGGGCATATGAATTGCTCGTTGTCTTTTTGCCAAAGATGGAGCAGTCTTCAGAGCAGCTTGATTCCCTGGACCAATTCAAATAGGATAGATTAAGATGAGATCTCCTATCTTAAAGGAAATCACCTTGGATGGATTGACATTTTCAAAGGCACCAGGCTTTCATCGCCCTCGTGAATGCAAGGGGATCCTGTGGGGCATTTTTCATGCAGCAGCCTGTGCTTCCCAGCTCTGTCTTTCTTTATACCTGTCTGTCATTCCTACCTTGTCTTGGCTTCTCAGTTCTGGCTTCTGGGTCTGGTGAACAGGATTGAGTCAAGGGCCTGATATCCCAGTCCCAATTTGTCATGGACAAAGCAATCATCTATCTAATTGGAAGACATTATTAATAGGTCTATCAGAGTAAAGCTTTTTTTTTCTGGGTCACTTAAGGACAGTTCCCATGGGCTCCTGAAAAACAGTTTATTCTGCTGAAGGACTATTTGCACAGAGCTTAATGAGGTATTAAGACAGAGCCTAATAGAAACTTAAAAGTCATTCACAGGGTTATCTCATTCACTATTGATATATTTTACTAAACAAATACAATAGATGAACATCTGGAATTATTGGGGAAAAAGATCAGGTGGTAATGACTCATTTTTCAAAGATTCACTAATAATGAATTCCCCTAGTGCATTTAATCACTCACTTGTTGAATGAAGTTTGTCTATTTGAAACAATCTGTCAGCTGTTTTGTTTTTTTCTTATAACAGACCAGGATCATTCTTGAGATGGAAACTTAAGATAAAGTACAGAATTTAGAAACGTTCAACCATTGTCGCCATCTCATTCCAGTTCTTTTCACAAAAGACAAGTTAGGTACCCAAATGAAGAGGCTCCTGGGGGAAGAACTTGGCTCTTTCTAATTAGCTAGACATCATAGTCTAACAATATTTTCTTTTTCCCCCATGCCCTATACTGACTTAACAGTAAGAACATCAGTAAACTAAAGTGGCTCCCTAATTCTCAAATGAGTATTTTTAGGACTCTCCATTTATAAGAGGTACTCTCTTGAAAATCAGATTTTTTCTCTCCTTAGGGATAGAGTCAGCATTGCCTTGTCTTCTTCATTCACTTCTCGTGTTATTTTTTTCCTCGAGCCTGTCTGACATGGAAGATGTTCAAGATGCAGTGTTGTAAAAGCATTTGTTTGGAGGTGGAGGTTTGGGGGTGGAGGAAGGGCGTATGCTCAGCAGCCTCAGGCCTTTCCTGAGAAGTCTGAAAGCAGAGCAGTTAAGCCTAGACTTTGGGTTTATTCCAGCTCTGGCAATTACTAGCCACGTGGCCATGGACAATGGCTTGGAGCCTGTTTGCTCCTGTGTAAAATGAGAATATGTTAGCATGTACATCACAGAGTTGCAGAGAAGACTGAAGTAATATATGTAAAACACCCAACACAATGCCTGGAACATAGTGAGTATTCAACAAGTCATGGCTATTACTGTTGTCATTATTGTCCAGAAAGACATTCTTGAGGTCAGGTCACACTCTTGCTAAATTTTACTTGCTTTGTTCTGTAGCTCTTGGTAGATTCCCTGTCTCTCTGGCTACAAGGTGTGGCTGTTCCGTTTGTATGCTTATTGTCCAGTTAGCTTAACCAGGGTGAAACTAGGTGTGTAATGCTACATAAAAGTAATAATTTCTAGCATAAACACCAATTTTAATTTCAGGAATTCTGTTAAAAAATAAAAACCTTCATCCTTAGACCAGTTTACACCGGAAAAAATTCCAGGCTAAATCACAAGTTTTTACTGAATGTTAACATTTTTATAACTCTAATTT
This sequence comes from Camelus dromedarius, assembly GCF_036321535.1. Lineage (NCBI taxonomy): Eukaryota > Metazoa > Chordata > Mammalia > Artiodactyla > Camelidae > Camelus > Camelus dromedarius. Next base: position 37,488,683 of record NC_087440.1, read on the forward strand.
CCTTAATATGACCCTAGATAATGTTTAATTTGGATAAAGTACACATCATTTTGGATGAGATGGTCTTAAACGGCTGCATTGTGGAAACAAATCGGGCAAGAATTCTTGCCCCTCTACTCATTCTTGATAAGATGTCAGAAAGCTGAAAATGGAAAGGCTGTGCCAGACAACATCGACTTACAGGAAAGAGAACATCATGGACTACCTCTCAACCTCTGCAGCCCAAAAGAATCTGGAAGGCCACACATCACAAAATGAGCTATCCTTCCAAAGACATTTTAAATAGTGTTTTCCACAGCTCCTAAATGGAAAACAAAACTGTAATTTAAAATATGTTGTATAAGAAAAACTTAGACAAGTTTTATTTTCTAACCATAAGCATTTTTTTTTCACTTGTTTAAATTTTGTGGAGTACTGAAGGAACCTTTGTGGTCTTGGCTTCCCTTTGCAAATTAAATTCAGGAGTAGCAGCATGGGGTGGGGAGAAAGTGTCTCAACTGTCAGCCAATAAACTTTAAAATTGACTTGAACACATTTAGCACTTTGAATAATATTGTTTTCTGAATGCTATCCTTTTCCTTAAAAAGCCAAAACTTTACTAAATTTGTGTTCCTAAAGAAAACTGCAGAATTAAATTTTGCCAGTTTCTAAAAGCTTGATATCTATCTTATGGGTACTTGACAATTACAATGCCATCATGTAATTAACTCTACAGAGAATGTTACTCCCTAATAACGAATGGCTAAACATTAAAAGACTGCCCTTACAACTACCCCATATGCCACACTGTAAAGTGTTTTGTTAACTTATTTGTAAATGAAATTTAAAGTTTAAAAATAGAATGCAAGAGATTATCTCTGTTCAGGTTGGCATGAGATGAATCCATCTCCCCCTCCCTTTTATTCCTTCAACTTCCTTCTCCTGGAATGTCTTAAAGCAAAGAAAACTAAGTCACTATAGAAGAGCAATGCCCTGCTCCTCCCAAACCTTTCTATGTATATCTCTGTATCTAGCTCTATATCTATGCATGCTTTTGCTGCTCAGTCAGCAGTAGAAGATAAAAATCATCTTAGGTAAAAGCATGTTCATGTACATGTAGGGGTGGAAGGGCAGGTGCAATGGAGGCAACAGAAATACAGCCTTAGACATAAATATACTGTACCATCTTATGGAATTCCAAGAGTTCTTTCACGTACAACACATACGTAAATGGTATTCTAGGCACTGGTAATTCATTCAGTACCTTTTCTCTCTCTCTCTTGTGTGTCTGTGTGTAGGAGAGAATTTTGTTTAAATTCTTTATATTTCTAAAAATCTACTTACATATTTCAAAGTTGGCATCTATGAAGATCCAGTCTTCATATCAATAATGGACTCTAAAAGCAAACCTTAGTTGTTCTGGACTCATTTAGGAGGGCAGAGAAAAGGTTTCTGACCTGCCAGAATAGTGAATGGTATTTATATATAGATCCAACTTTGCATTAAGTCGCCAAGGTCTAGGGAAAGCCCAGTCTAGATCAAAGTGCTTTGGAGGTCTTTCTGAGACATATTAGTTGGGAAACACTGTCCTAGTTGGTAGGCATTTAATCAGTAGCATATTCAGGTAACTGCTGAAACTGGTACACCAGAAGTAACTAGGGAGTGAATAAAATTAATTTTGGGGTCACACCAAAATAGCATTCAGATAATATCTTGGCACAGATTTTAGTACCTTGAGAGAATAACAATTAAAACAAATACTAGGTAGATACCACAGGAAAGAATACTCAAGACCTAGCAGATGTCTCAAAATTCTTGACTCATGCAAAGTGAACAATAATGTGTGACTGTTCTGCGACACTGTGCCATCTCACTTCAGGTTTAATGTTGAACTGTGGCTACCGGCTTTAAGTGATTTTCACACTCATCAAATTTATGTCTCAGACCGGTCAGCTTTACCTTGTTCTTGAACTTTTCTTTCTACACGAAGATTCCTGACAATTTTACCTGCTCTAGCAATGTGCTAAACCAGGATTCAGCACCCCTTTTCTGCAAAGGGCCCAGATAGTAAGTATTTTCAGTCTTCATGGGCCATATGGTCTCTGCTCTAACTATTCAGTTCTGCCTCTGTAGTGCCAAAAGAGCCACAGATAATAAATCAGCATGTAAAACTGTATGGACATTGAAATTTGAATTTCATAAAATTTTCATATCATAAGGTATTATTATTCTTTTGATTTTTTTCAACCACTTAAACATCTTAAAACCAGGGTTAGCTTATTGGCCATACAAAAGCAAACGGCAGGCCACAGTTTGCTGACCCCTGTGCTAGAGTAGTCTCAGTAAAAGCTGGCGACTGACAAACATTTATGAGACACATAAACTGGATTTTAATTCTGCCCCTAATATAAAGTTCTAGTCATGCATCCATGACTTTGAGACAATCACCACCAACATTTTTTGTATTAAAGCATAGGTCATACATTCAAATATTGCTATTATATTTTATTTTAACTTTTATTCTCACAGAGAACTGTGAAGCTGACAATAAGGGAAATTATTTAAATACTGCCTCTGGTTACACAGTCACAACATTCTCATGCAGAGAATAGAAACACTACTCAGATGATTGACTGTAGTGGGAGAAATCTCTTCTAATGTAGAAAGGGAACATACCTTTTTAAATAGGTAATAACGGGCAATTCCAAAAAATGCTTTTCACTCCTGTAACTGCCATTTGGCTAAATCAGGCCTAGTGACATTTCTTTTACTTAAATGCATAGATACGATAAATCACAGGAATTTGGAAAATGAAAACAGAGCCCCCTTTTCAAAACCAAGAAATAGCAGTATCCCAGTGGTTTCTTTTCATACTGACACAACATTCAAAAATCATTCTTGGATCTTAGACTTACACATCCCTGAAGATAATACAATGGTAGGTTTAGCAGATCTGGTGTTTAAAAAGTTAACACAAATAACTTGGCCATTTTTAACTGAAGAATACTGCAGGACAGAACACAACAGTTGGACCACAAGCATGTGAACATAGATTTCTCCTAGCTTACCAGTTTCAGTAAGTGTATTTACATAGAAAAAAACATTTCTTCATGTAGTAATTTCAAAAAGACTAAATTTCAGTGACTCAACATGAAAATTATCTGGTTAAGCTTAGGTCTGATGGCTGCCGTGAAACAGTCACATGACACAGGTTTGTACGCTGCAAACATTTTAATGATTACTGTTGAGCATACATTTTGGAAATTTTTTTTTTACTTCAAACTGCAACAAGTTAAATAAATGTTTATAATATACAAAGAAAATACAACCAAAAGTAAAACTTGCTTTAAGTGTGCCTTGCAACCTGACCAGTGTTTTTTTCCCCCCTTAATATATCTTTATTTTTGAACTGCACAAACACACCTAAGGATTTGATCTTAATAAGTATGGCATTTAGGAAATAAAAATGTACTCCCACCTCAAAGAAATAAAAGGGCTGTGCATGATTATATGCCAAACAAAAGAGAGAACACTAGGATACTCTTGATAGTGCAGGCATCATTAAAAAGGAAAAGAAAAAGCTTGAGATGCTCATTAACTCTCTTATGTTTTAAGGAAGCAGGATTTCTGACCAAGTAGCTTAAAAGCCAGCAAAACAGGGATCAGTGATGGCAACTGTAGTGTATGAAGTATGAAATGACAAACTTTACACAAATACACTGTTAGAAATTTACCAGTGAACACTGAAGATCTGAGAAGCTGCTCTTTGGAACAGTCAAGTAGGACCAACTTATTCCAGTCACATAAGCCCTTGTAGCAACACACAGTGTTCTGTGCTATATACTTGCTGGCTGGGTAGTTAAAGGATGTGTTTTGTCCTTAGCAGCTACAAACTTATTCCACATGTTCTTAAAGCCTTAATGGTGGAAAAAAAGGCAAGTGTCATTAGCGTGGAGAATCATATACTTTTCTGCACACAAACACAAGAGGCTTCACTAGTATTTTAAAAGTCTCTGATGTCTCCTATTGCCCTGCAGAGCTCAGTTGAGATGAAAGCCTTTCTCCATTGTAGCAGCTAGCAGGCGCTCTCTCATGATCTCCTCTGAAGAATATTCCGGCAACTTTAGGTAATGCACACATGTATTCACTGATGGGTAGCTTGCATCAGTGGCATCAACCTACAAAAAGAAAAGTGAAAACAACAGAAGACCATGACTTTAAATATTTATCCTTTCAATCCTTAAGTAATTAAACTTCATTTGGATTCCCGGTTAGCTAGAGTGTGTACCTTGCGTACAACTGTGAGCCTAGGATGCAGGTTAGCCAGTCCACCTGGGGGTAGAGTTGAGCAGCCAGTGGTAAACTGCAGGAATGCTTTCCTTTCATCTGAAGACATGCCACATAAAACCCTCACGAACCTCAGGAAACCAGGGCTAAAAGAAGAGAATATATTGATTTGATGGCTGATTTAAATGAAAACCACTACTACTATTTTGTAAGCCAGCAATAACCCAAAAAACAAATGTTGACATGTCAGAAGAACAACACTGTCTAGAGACTCTTGTATGAAATGAGCTGAAACAAACTACTTTAAAAATATCCTTCAAAGACTGTCTTATAAATCATAAGAACTGAAACACTGATGGAGTATAAGAATCAAGTATGTAACAAAGCCAGCAAATCAGAAAAGCTCAAGATGCACATGCATTATTCACCCAAATATGGCTAAATTAGCAACGGGGATCTGAAATAATCCATTTTTGTTACACTGAAATAAACTACTATTATATGCCACAACATGGATAAATTTCATAATTATAGTATTAAAAGAAACTAGACCTTAGAGAATACATACTGCATGATTCCATTTATTAAAATTCAAAAGCAAGCAAAATTTATCAATGGCAACAGTGATTTAATAACTAGAAAAGAATAAGATGGGGAAGGGGACTTCTGGAGTTGTTTCTTATTCTGGGTACCAATTATTCAGGTGTGCTCATTTTGTGAAAATTTTCTAGGCTGTACATGCAATTTGTGTGCTTCTGTTATACTACAATAAAAAGTTTACTTAAAAAAGGTAAGTAAGCATAAGTATAAAATAGTAATACTTTCTCAGTTACATTACTTTGGGAAATTAAAAAAGTAATATAAGGTCTATAGTCTTAAAAAAAAGTCAATGGCACAAGAGAAAAAAAGTTGAGGAACTGTCCAGATTAAAAACATATCACAATTAAATGCAATTTCCTGACACAAGGAGAATGGGAATGAAGTGAATGCTATTAAAGACATCCCTGGGATAATCAATAAACAAAGCTGGAATATAGCCTATAGATTAGCTAATAGTGTGGCATCACAAATTTGCCAACTAGTGTGGATACGTGGGAGAGTATAGTCTAAAGAATGTACACTGAAGAGTAAAGATACATGATACATGCAACATATTCTCAATAGTTCAGAAAAAAATAGCATCCTGTGTGTGTGTGTATATATACATAAGGACACAAATGTATATATAAATGTGTGTGAATAAATAAAGAGAGATAATGTAAAAGAAATACAGCAAAATGTTAAGTACTGGTGAATCTGGGTAAAGAAAATAAAAGAATTCTTTCAACTATTCTTCAACTTTTCTGTAAGTTTGAAATTATTTGAAAATAAAGTTTAATATAAAATTTAAAGGTTTACAATTTACCCAATTTTTAAAATAAAAATTAAAACACAGTGAAAAAAGGAATCTTAACACCAGCCAAAATTCAGTTGTCGTTTTGTGTGACCTCAGCCTTATTACGGGATATGCGTCTTGGTAATGGTAAGACTTAACTGCTTGCTCATTTTATGAATGTAATTCATGGAGTCATTTAGAGAACTTGCCATTTGATTTTGGGACATACACAATTTTGTTGATCTTAGAAAATAACTAACACATACCTGTCACGTGTATAACCCAACTTAGGTTCAGTATAATTAATAATATCCTCTGCTGCCCAGGATGGCGACTGGTTTCCACAAAGAATCATTTGGACTTCTTCATGGCTGAAGGAACTTAATTTCTCCATTGGAAAAACTTTATTAAACCCATCTACATTATACACACAGGAAAAAAAAAAAAACAAAACACACAACTCAGTTTCTAAGTTACAATTTCAAAATAACAAATTTCAGATCAAAATAACCAATATCAACTAAATGGACAGAAGACAAATAAAATATTAATAAATGATAAAGGAAATATAAATTAAAATAGTTTGAAATAAAATCTGTGCTAGGGTTTTAAGTACAGAAATCTCTTCTTAGTATCACAAATGTATACAGAAAGAGAATATTCAGATAACGTCAGTTGCCAAATTCTAGTAATTTCCCAACCAGCTCCCTGTGTCACACAAGCCAGCCAAAGCTGTGTTCTTATTTTCAAAACTAGTAGGTGATAAACAGTCTAATATATTTTGCTTCAATCTTCAGCTGAAGAACTTAGGTTCTAACATGGTTTAATTATCCTGATCTGTACTGTGGAACATACACAGCCTTATGTCCACTTACAAGTGAAGAAATGGAAGCCCAAAGTGGGTCCCCCATTACTCAGGAGGAGCAAACTGAGGGTACGCTACAGCTTGAGAATGTTCCAACCTGTCCTGGGTGCTCTGCAGGACCTAACTACTGGGAAGGCAAAAAACTACAGGGCAAATCTAGAAATCACCAGCAATTCTTGAGCATAGCAGTGCCTTAATTTCAACTGTCTCAAAGTAAAAGGAGAGAGATTAAAATAAAAAGGCTTAAAAATTACCTCTAAAGGCTTCCATCTGTTTCTGAATACCTGTATGCATACAAAAGTCAAACATCAAATCCACATATTCTTCTGCATTATCCATTGTTATCATCTGCAAAGGAAAATTTGCCAACATTACTAGTAACATCTAGGAATATTTCAGTAGCACCTAGTACAACTGGCCTCATTAAGAGGATGTTTCTGAACTTACAAATATAGCAAAAGCAAAATTTGTACCTCATCTTCACCACTTGGCTTGAGATCCACAGCTGTAAAACCATATATTCTTGAAGAAGGGCAAAACTGGAAGTTTAAACTGAAAGGACAAAAAAGGATTAGATTAACATTCAGCCATTTTTAAAACATTGCTGCCAAAACTATGAACTGCCCCTGGCCCCTGCCAAACAACAAAATCAGTATACCAGCTTAGATGTTAAGTATGGGGGCTTTTTAAAAACCCTGCACACATGTAACTATTTGGCCAACTGTTAGCAAGTCTGGCTCTGCAAAGATTGCATGAAACTATTACTTTACTAAAGTTATTCATGTTTTATTGTTACCCTATCCCAAATCAAACGTTGAATATGTAATGATTTATCAAACACAACTTCTCAACACTATCATCAAAGAAAGAAGAAGAAAGGAAAAGAAAGCAAAGCCTTGCAGTCAACCCAGCATCACAGTTAAATGTACCAAGGGTAAAATAATCACATGTATATAAATTAATAGAATTTTATCAAAAGATCTGAAGCATCTGAGTTAGATAATGCAGCCACTGGGAATAAGGCTTACATACAAAGCAAACTATTTTGAGCTTTTTCAAGTAGGCTCCATGTATTAATTAGCTAATGAATTTGTCAAAATATTGGCTTTGGACTTTTTACACAAGATATACATATGTATTTATCATATTTGATAAATCAGATAATCTAGATATTTGATGATTAAACTCTATTCCAGTATTCTAAGTGTTATCTCTATAATATTAACAAATCAAAGGTTCAAATCAAGAATCAGTATTTCCTATAGCATATAATTGTTCTTAAACAGACTGTATATTCATGTACTGCAAATTAGGACAAAGGAACAAAAGCTTTAGAACTTATTGATCCATCAGACTGAGGAATGTACACACACACACACACACACACATATATACACACACATATAAATAAAGCTTACCCTAAGTCCTCTATGCTAAGTGGAGGCCCAGAACCTGATGGATTCTTCAGCACTAGTTCTTGTAATTTTGTGTTCTTCTCATCTTCAGAAAGACCTTTATTGCTTAAAATCTGGCGCCTCTTGATAGCAAGGTCTTTAATTTCTTTTAAAAATCTGGCTCTGTGTGGGTTTACTAGTTCAAAGTCTTCCCAAGTTAAAATTCCATTAAACCAAGCGGGGGGTTTTGGTTTGGGGGGATCTAGAATAAACTCTGATTTTGAATCCTCTTCAAAGCTTCCTACTGAGAGTGAATCATGACCTTCTTCTGTAGAAGCTTCAGACTGGCTTTCAGTACAGTGTAAGTCTCTATCACCTCGTGACTCATAAATCAGTTTACTCATATTGCTTTTAATGTCACCCATACACATAAGTTTAAAGAAAGGTTTAGAAATAGGTAAGTCCACAAGTCTATTGTCTTGAATGCATTTGGCCAAGAAAATTCCAAGGAAATGAAAGAGTTTTGTGATCCTTTCAAGCTCATCACTATCTTGTGGAAATGGTGCTGTAAACAGTCCACATGATCTCTGCACATAGTATCCGGGAGGTTTCAATCCACCACCAAGATCGACCTGATTTTTTAGGAGAAATGCAAATAAAATTAAAAGATCCACAAACATTAAACATCTTAATTTAGCTATTTAAATTATCTATAAACACATATTATTAAATAGATTTTGTTAAATATTATCCTTTAAAACATTTTAATAATATCAAGATTATTCAAAAATAAAAGGAGAGTCAGAAAGCCTGGCTTATATTCTGAAAGTATAACTTATTTTTAACTTTCCAAAAGCATAATCGCAAATCAAATCACAAAACGGGAAATAAATCTTACGTGACGAGATTCATCATCTGGAAAGTTATCATCACAAAGCCAAGCTCCCAGGTCAGTTCTCTGGAATTCTGCTGCCACCAGAGCATAAAACTCTAATGTGGGTCCCAAGCCAGTTCCTTCTTCTCCTAAAAATTCAACCTAAATATGGAAAAAAAAAATTATGGGGGACAGTGAGCTTAAAAAAATTGTTTTTAAATGATCCCATTCCTTTTGTTTGTTTGTTTGTTTTTGGAGTAAAAGTAGATTTATTCAGAGAGATACATCCTCAGTAGACAGAGTGCAGGCTGTCTCAGAAGGCAAGAGAAAGGCCACAAGGTGTGGGGTTGGGTACTTAGCTTAAAGTAAAAGCAGATACACACTCCATAGACAGTGTGTGGGCCGTCTCGGAAGGCAAGGGAGCAAAAGGCAAAAATGATTCCATTCTTGACAAAATCTAGTCCTACTGTAATATACCTTGTTTATAGCAGCAGTATAATAGAAAACACAAAAGTCTTATTCTAATTTTTCTGAAGAGAAGAGATACTTGATTTGTTGTACACTATTCCATATTTAAACACTGTGGTGAGCATTGTTCATAATCAATTTACTTCTCAAAACAACCCTACAAAATAGGTTATACTTTTCACACCAAAGGAAACCAAATTTCAAATGAAGAGGTTAAATCATTAGCTTGAGGAAATGATGGTGTATAGGTTTGTATGTGTGTCTATGTGACACCAAAACCTAAACTCTTCCACTTATTTCTGACTTTCGGCAATCACTTTAAAGGCATTTATCCATCTCTATGTATTGCAAAAATGATTTGAGGCAACTTACAGAAACATTCAGTCCATGGTTAAAAAAAAAAACAAACCAATAGTAACTGAGGATTATCTAGGTTACAGGAACATATAGGTAGGAAAAATAAGATGAAGGCAAAGAAATTTTATTTATTTATTTTTTACTTTTTGTTGGTGGGGAGGTAATTAGGTTTATTCATTTGTTTATTTTTATTGGAGGCACTGGGGATCGACCCCAAGACCTTATGCATACTAGGCATGCACTCTACCACTGAGCTATACCCTCTCCGAAGGCAAAGAAATTTTAAAGTGATAGCCGTAATCCTTATAAATTTTCTAGAGATGTATCTCATCTGTCATGATCAGTCTGTGATTAAAAAATAAACAAACTATCTGACATCTGTGACAAAAGAGGTATTTTTCATTGTCTCTCATATACAAGGAATAATATGTATATAATCAAAAATGTTCACAGTAACATCTCTACAGTAAATATATATTTAATTTCATACTGCCATTTGCTATAACATCTTTCAACAAAGGCCCATGATATAATACCAAGTACAATTTAAGCGAAACGGTATTACAAAACACATGTGCTCCAAAGAAGCAGATATCTAGTAGCATAGCTTAATATAAAGGTAAAATTTGGAGTATGGAAAAGAATCTTGTGAGTACTATCATTTGGTTCAGGCTTTGATAAGAAATGAGTAGCGTCCTTCACTTCAAAAGACCACTTCCCCACCTCAAGAGTGAAGATATTCTTTTTTGCTCATTAAGCCACAAGATCCTGACCCCTTAGGAGGTAAGCTGACATCCTCTTATGAAAGATGCTCTGTCAGAGGCAGTGTGGCCTTTTGCACAGAGGGCAGAGAAATCCCTCTATATTTCTATTTAATGCAGTTTTTATGCAGTGGAAGATACAGATTGGTTCTCTGTCATTCCTGCACACTAAAAGAAATCAGACATACCTCAAGAACTGACTTCCGATCTGCATGTATCTGCATGACATTCTCAGCCCACTCCATCAATGATTCACCACGTGGAACTTTTACTCTTTCATGCTTAAGACGACCAACTCGAAACTCTCCAGGATCATCTCGCCTTACACTACTTGTTGTTCTTGTTCTTTCCACAGTGGCTTCACGTCGGTTTTGTAACCATACTATTGCTCTGAAATAGAAAAATATCTATGTAGCTATAGCAGACAGCAACAATTGAATGTACTACTAATAACCAGCAACACTGTTCAACAATTTAACAATTTTTTAAAAATAGTATTTTATCAGGTGATCAAATATACTAATCTTTTTTATTGCATACATTATTGCTTCCTCTCTTAAGTTAAAATACATAAACCTCGTTTATTATAATCTTCCTTAAACAAACTGAGAAAGTACTGAGTCTGTATTTTCCTTCTTTATTTTAGCAATTAACAGAACAAAATAAAGGTCTTGTGGCCCAACCCCACATAACATAAAAATACAGACGAACTCATAATAACGTAGAAATATAAACAAGTATGTCCTGAATCACAGAAAGTAGAAAATGGCTAAGCTATCTTTATTACTGTGATACTAACTGAAAGCCACCATTGAAACAGTATTGTGATTTTGAAACTTTTTTTTTTTTTTTAAACAATGCAGAGCTAACCCATCTAGGGTAGGAGAAGAATCTTGAATTAGGAATAAGAAGATGAAAGGTCTACTCTCAGTGCTACAATTTTTTGGTAATCTCAGGCCAATCAGCTATATACTCTGAGAATCAATTTCCTCATGTATAAAATAGAAATCATAACCAATGCCATTTCTCACAATGGGCCTGTAGTTGTCTGTGTACAAATGCTTTGTAAATGGTATAAAATGGTACAACAGTATCAGGGAAACAGGCAGCTCCATTTAAATTATAACATTTTTACATCTATTTTCAAAGTGCTCTGGGTATTCAATGATTGAATAAATATTTACTGAGCACCTACAATGTGCTTTAAGAAGTGCAGCTAGAGCAGTAAACAAAACTTTCATCTAGTGAAGGAGACAGAAAAACGAAAATAAGTAAAATGTATAGTATGTTAGATGGTAGTAAGAGAAAAATCATGGCCAGAAGATATATTTCAATGTTATTAAACCTATTTACAAGCATTTAATTCGGTATTCTTGGCAATTTCAGCAACTAATCATTTATTTAAACTACTTAAATACTGTACAATAAATGCAGCTGATGGAAAACACAGTACTTAATCCACACTGCTCTTTTTTGTTTCCAACTGGAAACAAAAAAGAAACGTTTAAATGTTGACAGCTCTTTACAAAAAAAACAATATATTCCATCAGTCTTGACATAAAGTATATTTGCACATTTTGAGCTTATATAACATTAAAAATACATTTATTCTAAAAATATAAAAGGATGTACTTCCTACCTTGATGCACCAAATGCTGTACATGTGAAATAAAGCTGTCTAGTTTCAAATGGTATTAGAAAAGGACACTTGCTGGTTAATTGTTCACACCAGTCTGGCAGAGCCCCACTTGCCAATGCCAATGGTTCCTGCAAATTAACAAATAATGTTTTAAGGCAATTATTAAAAAAAAAAAAAAGGAGTTGATTCTTAACAGGCGAGATGGTGGGAGGTAGAAAAGGAAGAAGAGGCAATACTTTCAAAGTCTGAAAGATTGAAGAGTTCAATAATCTAATTTTATTACCTCAATTTGCTGCAAAATTTTTGTTGTAATTTTTTTGCTAGTGAATTCATCTGGTGGAAAAGTAAACTGAGGCTGCTCATCACCTTCTGTAAAAGTAATAAAATTAATAAAAATGTAAACTGACTTACTTTTTAAAATGCCATAGAAACGAAACAAGGCTTCTTACAGACCTTCTTGGGATATTCTTGAATAAGGATCACTTGCAACTATATACAGAATACGCAGAAGCTGAAGGACGTCTTCTACTCCACAAGAATTCTGTCCATTGCCTGCTTTGGCCTGAGGTTGTTCTTTTGTCAAATTAAGAATATCACTACTTTGAAGAGTAGAAATGGCCCCCTGGTTTAACCCAGACTTTGTTCCATGCTCACAAAAGTCCTATAGAAACATTAGCAAAACTAGCCATTAATCATTTTCAAGAAAAGCAATATATCATCCTATTACTGTGTATTACTGTGAAAAGGCTGATACTCTTCAAAGAACTGCCTTCTTTTTAAATAAAAACAGTATCACTCAAGTTGAAGTTCAATGTGTTCTAAACCAATAAAATTTCCAAATAAAATATAACCACTATAAGCCACAGTTAAAACTATGTACTTAAATCCAATGCCACAAACCATATTTGAAATTTTAGCATTGGCATATTAACAATATTAATTTAACTTCATTTTTAGTATGTCCCCATGAATTTCTCTTCCTTAATAATACTTAAAAAGCTGCAAACAGCACAAAGCCATTCCCAATCAAAATAGTGTTTTGATGCCAATATATACCTTATATGCAGCTATGAGCTGAGAACAATTTCTGTTTTTCCTAATACTTTTATTAGTGCCAGTTAATTTCCAGTGGCGCAGGAAAGCGGCGTCTGCATTCTTCTGCAGGTAGGTTATCAAGTCATTCTTTGGTAATTCATCAGTGCCAAGGTACTGTTCCACATGCTCTATAGACCAACAACCCTATAACAGGAAAAACTAAATGTTGGCCTTTCCTGATTATAAAGTCTATGCTATTTCACATGCATTATGTAAGGTAGCTTTATAATCATGCATTTAACTTAAAGAATCCCATGTGCTGATTTCTCCCTCAGCTGTTCATTTGAAACAGTTAGTTTCTGTTTTTGTTTTCCTTTTACTAAGTAGCTAAGAGTAAGACCCATTTTCTAAAAGTAACTTACCATTTTTCCATTTTCCTTTTCTTTGTCAGAATCCTTCATTTCTCTGTACATAATTCTAAACATGAAGATATTATTCAAATTAATTCATAAGTCAAATGATTTGTGGTTATTTCCAATAAGTCTTCAATTCTTAAAAAATATATATAAATGAGGTTATTCATTAGCCATATGCTTATATTAAATACTGAACTCAGGAAGCATTTATAAGAAAAATATTAATCTGTTAAACACAGGGGAAAGTAGTAGACATCATATTCCCGGAAAAGAGTTGTTTTATAAATTCAGCATTAGGGCAAAGAAAACATACATCAAATCTAGAACTTTTAAAGATGTGAATAATCTGCTTTATCTTGTATTATAACTTTCATATATTGTTGTAAAAATAAAATGTGTTTGCATCTTTGTTTACATGGAAAGGATAAGAATAACAAGAGCCAAGAGCCCTTATGTTCATGTAAAGCAGCTGAGATCAAATTTTATATTCCAATAAAAACTGAAGGGGGAGAATGTCATGATGACTTTCTATTTTACCTTAAAAGGATCTAGATTACTTTATCAGACATTATATAGGATTATCAATGATGTTAACAGAAGATGAGAAGATAAACTAAAAAAAGTAAAGTTATAAAGGGATGATTACAATATAATAATTATTTATATTATTAAATTACACTAAATTCTTTAATTTACTAAATAATAAATATTATTATCGGTAATACTTACTGAGCACCTTCTGCATCCCAGACAGTACTGAATCTACTTTACATATATTAATTCATTGATTCCTCACAATCACTCTCATTTTACAGATTAGAAAGTGAGGTGCTAAAATGTTAAATAAATCTGCCCAAAGTCATTGATAATTATTTGTTCAATGAATGAATGAATGAATGAACAAAGAGAAGCAGATTTAACTCACAGACCCCAAGGCAAAAAACAGAAAATATTTACTACTTCATACACAATCCCAGTCAAAGAGTTCAATGATTATTACATAATGAACCACTGTAGATTACTTCTAAAGTTCCTTCCGGTTGTAAGCCTTAACTTTTCTACATCAGGAGTCAGAAGTGCTCTTCTCTATTCCTGTAAACCAAAAGAACTAAATCTTTTCTGTTCCTATAATACAACATATAGAAATACAATACTTCTTGGCTCATATACTATGAAAATATCTACTTAAAATATTAAGATAAAATCTCTTACGTGTATGTTGGCTCCCAAATACGCCTAAGTTTATCTGATTTCACATTGCCATTACAGGACAACTGAAGCAATTTTTGTACGTAATAGAAGATGGTTGATCTGAAATTAGTTAGTGGTAATTCAACTTCACGAGTTGTTCCAAGACCTGTTACTTTCAAAGTGAGGGCTAATCGAGGTGATGGAGTACATTCAACTTCTTCCAGGAGTTCTGAATGAGGTGTTCCTAAAAATATAGGAAATGTGAAGAACAGACTAAAACAAGCAGTCCAGAAAGAACACTGCACTAGGAGACAAGGTTACATGAAATCTAAACCCTTCTGCCATATATTAGCTAAAGATGTCAACTACTTAAGATTTTTCTGGCCTCAACATCTTTGTTTTTTGAAAATGGAAATAATACATCTAGGTTACTTAAAGAAAGCACTAGAGTAGAATTTATGCATATGATATGAATCTCTCATTTTTATTAGGAAACACATGCCAATTGTCTTTCAGAACATTTTTATAAATCAGAAAACTAAAATTATTCATAATTCTAAATCCAGAGAAAACAGGATACTTAAAGACTTGTCAAACTTTTGCTTACACTGAATGAGTGGGTTGTGAGTTAAAAACACACTCACACACACACACATACACAAATATAATTAAGTTTATACTGTATTTGGTGGTATACTCTCTCTTCGTTTATTATCTCAGGAATTGTTTCCTCATATAATAGAGTCCTATAAAGTATTATTTTACTCACTGAAAGATATCCCATTGTACTTTAACTGAATCATATCCCTATTATCAGATATAATGGTCATTTCCAATTTTGTGACAGTACTTCCATGGTTATCAATGTACAAATCTGGGTGCAGAGCTAATATTTTAGTACCAATTTGTAGTAGTAAAAACATGAAATATATTGCCAAGGAGGTCTGTCAAAAATTTGTACCTATTTATACTCCCTAAAAATAGGTTTTCCTTTTTGAAGGAAACTTGGAACATCTTGATTCAGCCTTTACCCAACCTCACCATATTATACTACATTATATACTTAACTGCCTTATACTACAAAGTGCACTTACTTTCATACTTATCATTAAGTATCTTTCTCAAGTAAAAAGTACATCCCACATTTAACACTAAGATTTCTTTAAGGATAATACACTGACTACAATAGCTAACATTTATTAAGACACAAATTAGGAACTATGCTAGACACTGTATGTTTTACCTCATTTAATCCTTTTAACTATCTTGTTGAACAAGAACCATTATTTTCCCCATAAAAGAGATGAGGAAATTGATGCTTACATAGATTAGGAGATTTGACCAGTGTATTAGTTTCCTATTGCTGCTGTAACAAATTACCACAAACTGTGTAGTTTAAAACACAAACATATTATCTTATAATTCTAGAGGCTAAAAATCTAAACTGGGTTGGCAAGGTTCCTATTGGAGGCTCTAGGGAAGACTCCATTTCCTTGCCTTCTCTAGCATCCAGAGGCTTCCCATGTTCCTTGGCTCATGACCCCTCATCACTGATTGCTGCTTCCTATGGTCCAATCTCCTTCTCTGACTCTGACCTTCCTGTCTCCTCTTATGAGGTCACTGGTGATTACATTGGGCTCACCCAGATAATCCAGGATAATCTTCCCATCTCAAGATTTTTAATTTAAACACATCTGCAAAGTCTCTTTTGTCATGTTAAAGTGACATATTCACAGATTCTGGAGCTTAGGACCTAAAATCTTTGGGGCATCCATTAGTGTGTCTACCATACCCGAAACAGGGTTAAAAGAGATGGAGTTGCCACCGAGGCTGACTGACTCCAGGGGCCATAACTAAAATCACTATACAGCTTTTCAAAGTAAAAGCTGAACAGGAATAATCCTTAGCAATTTTGATCTAGTAGAAAACAGAACACAAATTGTCTACCTTTAAATGAGGCCTTGCTTTAAGACTTAAATATAAAACACAGTGTTTTTAAAATATAATCTGTTTCTCTAAAAAAATTTCTAATTTTTAAGGATTTGTGGCTGATACACAGTTTTTCCTGAAATCTTTTATTTTTACCCTGCATATGTAACTAATACCCTACTTTTCTAAGTATACAGAACTACTTTACTTAGCATCTATTAAAATTAAATCACAAAAACTAAAATATACTGTACCTGGGGGTGGAATTTCTAGATCAGTTGTCTGTTGGACATTAGTACGGCCAGGTCTAGGATCAAAAGCAGGAACCAAAGCTGAAAATTGCCGCTTTAGCACATAATCATCATCCCATGTTCTCCGGCGTCCCCCTTTAGTTTCATACTCTTCTTCTTCCTATTAAAATAAAATTCCACATACAGACAAACATTACAAGATAAATCTCTTTACTATTGCAAAAGTGATGTGCTATCTATAAAATAAGGTATATATTAAGTAATTCTTCATAGCTATTATATGTCCTTATTTAGTCTTATTTCTTATGCACAAGATGAGCCAACATAAACATGTATAGGTACATACATTTCTTGATGATTGAAGCTTATCAAAAGTAAGTTGCTTTAGTGGTGGTTACAAAAACTTACACATGTGATAAAATGACAAAGAACCATACACATACATTGTACCAATGTCAATTTCCTGGTTTTGATACTGTACTCTAATATGTGAGCTGTAACCATTGGAAGAAACTATGCAAAGGGCACATACTATATTTCCATCTTTGCAACTTTCTGTGAACATATAATTATTTTTAAATACATAATTCCACACAAAACAGATATAATGCTTGGGAGTAGCTTTAAATTACTATGGGGCAAACAGATCAAACAAGATCAATAAAGGGTTGATCTATTAAAAGTAAAATGATGGGTTCTTGGGGATTCATTACACTAATCTTTCTACTTCTACCATGTTGGAAAATTTCCATAATAAAAGTTTTTTTAAGGAGTATTTTCTTCACTTTAGTATCAACAAAAAGAGATCAATGAATTTTAAATATTGTAGCTATCTCATATAATAATTTTCAAATAATAATTATATATGTGCTTACATGCATACATATAATCCCTAAAATACATAATTAACTTTTATAACAAATCAAACTGACATCTGACAGCTCTGGAACCAGAATGTCTAGGGTTTTTTTCCTGGATCTAAAACTTCTACATGTGACCTTCAGCAATCACTTCATCTGAAAACTGGGACTAATAATAACCTCAAAGGGTTGCTAAAAGGCAATGAATTAGTTAATACATGTAAACAGTGACTCGCGCGTAGGTAATCATAAATAAATCTTAGCTAATAGACTAATGCTTCTATTACTTCTACTACTACTGTGAAAACTATAATCTTAGATAATAACTGTTAACCATATTAGTATGTGTTTACTACTACCCAAAGGCCAAGATAAAGGGGCTTCAAGTAAGAAACTTCTCTATGAAGTATGGCAGAGTAATCATAGACTCCATCTGGAATATGGAACCCAAGCAGCTGGTTAAATTTCTTCTTCTTAACTCTATTTGATAGCTTCCTGCCCCTACCCTGCCCACACTGTGTATTTTTCTAGGCATTTTAGTTGACACTTTATTGTGGAAGGGTAAAAAATACACTATAGGGAAGACAGACATGAAGATATTACCTGCTCCCCAATAGGTCGGCTTCCTGCTCCAGCAGGGACCTGTGGTAGCTGTGAGGTGACAGAGTGGTGCGTTACGTCAGAGCGGGAGCCAGCTCGACGCTGCAGGGATGGACGTCTCAGAATCTGAAATAAGAAAATATGAAGAGACTTGTCTAATTATTTGATCCATATAAATCCTTATTTAGCCTTGACCTGAAACTGTCAACCCATATTACCAAAACTGTCATTAGAAAACTTCATATTCATTAGCCATCTTCAGAAAAGTTACAGATTGAACGTTTTAAATTCATCATGCATCACATATTAACCTTCAAAGAAATATGCTGTTCTATGTGTTTTCTAAACAAGATATAATAAAAGCATTTCCTGTAGTTCTCCACCTCATTAAAACTCAACTTACAAAAAAAATTTTTAATCTGATAAAATTTTATAAAGAGAAATAAAAATAATACAAGAAATTATAATAAAATACATTTTCAAAAAAGAAAAAAAAGACATTTTCAGGCAAAAGTTAACTTGAAGACAATCATAGTAATTAATACACTAGGAGTTCTGATCATACTATCTATGCTTAGGTCCTACTTTTCTACTTAACTCTGATTAATTACGGTTACTGGGGAAAGGGGGTGGGAAGGGATAAATTTGAGAGTTTGAGATTTACGAATGTTAGCTATTATATATAAAAATAGATTTTAAAAGTTTCTTCTATATAGCATAGTAAACTGTTCAATATCTTACAATAACCTTTAATAAAAAAATGAAAACAAATATATGTATGTACATGCATGACTGGGACATTGTGCTGCACACTGGACACTGACACATTATAATTAACTGCACTTCAGTTAAAAAAAATTAGGGGAAATTATGTTTTCTATGCCCCTATCTCATAGGTCTGTGTAAGGACTGATGAGATAACACACAGGCTCTACTTGCAAAACAGCAGGTACCAAAAAAACTCTAAGTGTAACTATTGTGGAAGAACCATGAAAATTATATTCTTTAGGACTAGTGCAGCTCTTCAAACTTTTAAACCTGTTAAAACATCAGCATGTGGCATTATAGTATTTTTCAAATAAAACGAACTTATTTTCTTTTAAAAAATAGTATCATAAATGCTCAGATTAAAAGTGCTTTTCTTATTTATTTATTTATTTATTTATTTATTTATTTATTTATTTATTTATTTATTTATTGTTGGGCAGGTAATTAGATTTTTTATTTATTGTTTGTTTGGAGGTACTGGGGATGGAACCCAGGACCTCGTGCATGCTAGGCATGCACTCTACACTGAGCTATACCCTCCCCCCAAAGTGCTTTTCTTAATTAACCACAATTTTCATTCTGGTGACATATTTCTTGCATCAAAGTTTAACCAGGACTTTGCTTTTCCTCTTCTCATTTTAATTATTAACTTGCTATCTTAGTGAAGAGAATGGGGAACTCTCTATACCATAACCTCCTCGTATTCTTGGTCTTCCTGATTGTCGTCTTCATTCTCATCATCTTCCTCATCTGGCTCAGGCAAGTCCTCATCATCATCTAGCTCAGCTAACAGAGTACTGGCACGGCAGCTATCAAGGAAATCTGGAAAACAAAACCAGCAATCTTACTCTTAATGCAATCAACAAAGCATTAACAAAGTAAATTTGTGTATAGGTTTTATAATACAAAAGTAAAATTCAAAAGGGACAAGTGTAAGGGCCACATTTAGTAATGCCATTTTTCTTCCACCACCACACATACAGGATGAGTAACAATGGTAAACAGTCACAAGCATGGCAGAAAACAACATGGGATAAGGGATGGCCAGTCTAAATCTCTATCTACAAAATCATAACATAAAAGTTCAACAGTATGGGGTATGTTAACAATAACAATCCTATTATCATTCTCTGCATAAGTCACAGAAAATATAACATGGTGGAAGGAGAACACTGGAATCATTTGCTCTGTCAATAAATATCTTTTGAGTTCCTACTATGTGACAAGAATTGTCTTAGGCACCAGGTATATATAATTGTAAACAAAATAGACATGGTCTGAGCCCCCATGGAGCTTAGAAGGGAAAGAGGCATTTAAAAAGTAAACAGATGAGGGGGAAGGGCATAGCTCAAGTGGTAGAGCGCATGCTTAGCATACACAAGGTCTTGGGTTCAACTCCCAGTACCTCCTTTAAAAATAAAATAAATAAGTAAACCTAATTACTACGCCCCCCCCCAAATTTAAAAAATAATTTAAAAAGTAAACAGATGAATATATAAATATAAACTGAAAAAGATCTTATGAGAGAAAAGAACAGAATTAAGTTCATCAGCAAGACCTGAATTTACCTATATGACCTAGCAGATTACTTAATGATAATGACTACTTAATGCCTGTTTACTATGGAATAATGTTAGGTACCATCTTTCATATTATCCAAATTATCTAGCATATAAAAAAGTTCAATAAGTTTGAATCCCTTTGTCTCCCTTCTTAGGATCTCTCCCCTTCACCCTTTGGTGAAGATCAGGTCAAACTGACACTGCATCACATAATGAAGATGCTGAGAAGCTGTTCCCCACAGGAACTGAAAATAAAAAGGAATAAGACTAAAACAGGAGTTTTTCTGGATCTAAAAGAAAAAAACCTCCTATGGATAAAAAGACATATATACTCTATATTTCAAAAGAATATCTAGAAAAAAATTTATAATTATTTAGTAAAAACTTGTATCTGTAGGTCTCTGAGCCAAATATAATTCCCTAAGTCTAATAATTACATAGGAATAAAAATTCAATGCCTTCTTCTGAAAGGCTTGTAGAAGAAAGAGGCCTAATACTATATTCCATTAGTTTCTAAGGTACACATTTTTTTTAACACTTCAATATTCTGAAATCAGAATGTGTCTAACAACGGGAGGTCACAGCTAAACTGGCAAAATTTTTTCCTTAGTGACATAAATCTTATAATTAATGGCATCTTAAGTTTGATGAAATATATCATCCCTACCGTATGTAAAGTACCATCCTGCAATTTAGGTAGGTAGTGGTTCTCATGAACATGATATGGTAGTACACAAAATAAATCAATTCTCCTTTTGGTTTATTTTTAAACGAGAAAAAAATATATATACATATATAAATTCCATCTCTTATATGTTACAATTCACTGAAGTCAAAGGTTTATATTTAACTCATCATCTTCCCTTTATCAGACTAGAGGAACATAAAAAAAGCTCCTTACTGCATAGATTTGACCATATTACAGAATCAAATCATGTCCCTGAAAACATAACACAGTAAAAGTTTGCATATATGTAACTTATTTTATAAGGAAGGTGTTACTCTGCTCCTTCATACAGCAGCACTCTCAGAGAGTCCTGTTTTAGAAATGTACAAAAGGAAGTTTTAACCACCTCAAAATAATTTTTAAAAGGCAACCAGTAGCCCTAACTCTTCAAAATTCTTTCCCACTAGCATACCCACAAACTTAACCTTCACGTGATCTAGAACTAAAGCTTAAAATTAACATATTAACAAGGAGAAGCAGAGGGCCTCCATGAGAAAAAAAAAAGTAGAAAACCTTATTCAATGAATTTACAACACTTTGGTATAACAATCATCATCATTTTGCTACACACATATAGGCATGGAGAAGGAGAGGTCACATTCTCAGAAAAAAGAACATATCAAAATGAGGTATACATAAAATAGTACTTAAAATATATCCATATACATCTTCTTGTATTTGAAATTAACAAAAATGATTTTGAAAAAAACAGGCAGTATGATCAAGGATGTGTGGTAAAGGGTATTCCAAAACAATAATGATGGGAATACAACTTTTGGGGAAGGAAATTCAGTAATTACTTTTAGGAATTTACTTTAAGGAAATACACAAATACACAATTCAAGGATGCTCATTCACAACAATATTGATGGTAATGAAAAGCTGTAACTTAAATATCCAAGATGGAGAATTTATTAAATAATGATCAAATAATCAAACAGAGGAATATCTGGCAGCCATTTCAAATGCTGTAGAAACTCATCCAACAATGTGAACATATTTTCAAATGTACTGAGTGAAAAGAGCTGTCCGGAAAGGTTACAATCCTTTTTTGTTAAAAAAAAAAAAAAAAAATAGAAACACACACACAAGTGGTATGTATAAAATAACAACTGTGGTTATCTCTGGGAGATAGGGACTAGATGATTTTATTTGCTTCTTTGTTTTCTTTCTAAAAAAAGTTTTATTTTTCTAATAAAGATAATCATCTAAGATAAGATGATTAGAAACATACTTTAATCAAATGGTTTTATCACTGATTATATACCATGGAAGCCATAATAATGTAACTATAAATCCTTTAAAGCAAAAATTAATTTGAAAAATTTGAATGTTACCTAAATAAGCAATAATTTCCAAAAGACCTTGATAATAGTTGTGACATTGTGATTTATAATAAGAAAAATAAATTTTGTCTTGTTGTAGGCACTGAACTCCTAAAACTCTTGCAATTTCCTAAGTGATAAGAATAAAGGTGTTTTTTTACTATTCATAACCAGTTATTTTAATGAGGAGACTTTCAGAAAGCCCTTAGGTAATGAAAGGATGGGGCCAGTTGTTAGTGGAACCAATCCACAACTGGAGAGTTAGAACTTTCATCCCACCCCTCCCCTGGACCTCTGGGGAAAGGAGAGAAACTAGAGACTGAGCTCAGTCACTACTGGCCAATAATTTAATCAACTTTGCCTAAATCGTGACGCCTCCAAAAAAAAAAAAAAAAAAAAAAAAAACAAAACAAAAACAAACCTCCAAAGGATAGGTTCAGAAAGCTTCCAGGTTGGTAGACATAAACATGTTGACAGTCCCCAATGTCCAAGGGGACAGAAACTCCTGTGCTTGGGACCCTTCCAGACTTCACCCTATGCATGACTTCTATCTGGCTGTTCCTGAGATACATCCTTTTTATAATAAACTGGTAATATAGTAAATAAAATATTTTCCTAAGTCCTGTAAACCACTCTAACAAATTAATCAAACCCAAGGAAAGGGTCGTGGAAAACTCCAACTCATAGCCAGTCAGAATCACAGATGACAACCTGGACTTGTGTTTAGTGTCTAAATGGGTGCGAGGGGTGGGCAGTGTTGCAGAACTGAGACTTTAACCTATGGGATCTGATACTGTCTCTAGATAGGTAATGTCAGAATTGAGTTAAATATTAAGACACCAGCCGATGTGAAAAAACTTCACAGACATTTGGTAATCAGAGGTGCCAGAAGTGAAGCATTCCATGAGCAGAGAATTGGAAGTACAGGAGACACACAGGAGTGTTTTTCCTTTAATATTACAACATACAAAGACTATCAATTTACAAAGCTTATTCATCTATCACTCTTTTATTCTTCTCTGATAAAGGGGTCAAATATCTCTGTTACTATGGTTCCTCTAATAAAACTTTATTAGTGACAAAAGGCAAAAAAAAAGGATGACACACACAAGTTCCTAGACGTCTATAATCAGATAATTTCTTAACAGTCCTTCATATCACTGTTTTTCATCATATATGAAGATGCTATATTTGCAGGAAAAGAAAATAATCCTTTTCCAATCGAAAGTGAAAAACAATCCAGCAGAAAAATGTAATAAAAGCATCACTATACAAATATCTAAATATTTTAAACAGTAACTTACCATATAAGGAATATTCGGCTTCCTGACCTGTGTCACTCTCACTGGAAGTGGATGTGAGGCTGGTAGTTAAAGTATTACTTAATGACTGACCAACTGATAAAACTGTTGTTGCTGTAGCTACATTGCTGCTGCTAGTAACACTGGATGTTGACATAGTCACAGTTGATGTAGTACCAGGTGTGGTCAAATTTGGGAAACTCTGAGCACCCATAAGAGGTGAAGCTAAATTAGATAAAAATGAAGCAAATCAGTACAAACAGGTGGGATTGTATAAACTTTAGAAAAACTACGTTGTATATTTAAAAAAAAGAACAAGGTAATGAAACATTAATCATTAAAAGGCTGAAAAGCAACAACTTTGGGAACCCAACTGAAATCCAACTAAAAATTCTTGTTTTCATAGCACTATTATTTTTAAAAATATTAACCCTAGCTTTTTAAATAAGTGAAACAGGCAAGGAAATAATTCCCAATGATATTTTCCAAGGGAATTACTTTGACCCATTAGTAGCTTAACTTAGAATTAAGAAACTTTCAGAAGCCAAGATCAATCCAGGACCTAAGCAAAAATTATGCCAGTGTTAGGCTCTGATTTCAGGTGACTATGATGATATTTAATAGTCACCATTTCCTCTTGCAACTGTATTTAACAATTTATCATAGAGGAGTGAAAAACAGAAGTGTTACTGTTTTATCCTTTCATGATAAGAGGTTCTTTATCACATTGCACCTGATTCAAATTCTTAAAACATCATGGTTCTACTGAACTTATTAACCTCATATTCCTGAAGTGCCACATTTGACATAGTTGTATCTAACACGGTTAATGATCTGAAGACTGCAGCCAGAACCCACTGAACAAGAAATCCTACTCTGCATCCCTCACAGTGGAAAAAGCATTGGGTTCCATAAGGAAAAACTCACTTACTTGCTGTGCTCATCACATTCCTCCCCAAAGTATTAGTGTTGTTATCACTGCTGCTTCGGCTTAGATTCATGTTGTTCGTGGCATTAGTCCGTGCTATGTTTGCCACTCTCCTTACAAAACTCTCCAAGCTAGATGTTTCTCTTGAGGACAGGTTAGGTACACTTGCACTAGAGCTCATAGGGGCCCCAGCAGCCAACAAAGAACTCACTGACAGTCTGTTACTTGCTGAAGAGCTAAGGGGCCGCTGTGAAGCTGCTTCTTTATTAGTTAATTCAGATACTGAACTAACATCAGGAGAACTAACACTAACAATTCCCATGGATATTGCACTAGACTCCCCGGGAGTGCGAACAGAACTATCAGGGCCTAACTTTCTTTCAGCATTTTCACTTCCCGTTTCCGCTGTTAACGTGCTGGTACTTGCACTGGAAGATGACCCTACTTCTGTTTGAGGGACGTTTTCAGCAGATGAAAGAACAACAATTGGTTCATGGACATCAGCTCCTGAAACTATACTGTGTTCCATTACAATTTCTGATCTCCGTTCCGTTTTGGTCGAACCCAAGCTGATGTCGCTGCTACTGGCCACGCTACACACAGAACTGCTGCTTCCTTTTCTACTTGAGGAGCCTGCAGCAGCAGATGTCTTGTCTGGACAGTTGTTTTTCACCAAGCTGCTCCATGATTGCGTTGTGCCTGAAACAGTGGATGAAACAGGTTTGGGTGATGCCACTGTATCAGGGTCGTACCCTGGTGCAAGCTTGAGGTCAAATTTTCCTTCTGCGCCCATACGGTAAGAGTTTGAGCCACCAGCATCCCAGGTGACATCAATCCAGCCTGGAAAGGGACAGGAGTTTGTGAGACCCGGCAGAAAGCAGATAGGAGCGTGTCAGACAGTAGCTCCACAATATGGGATCAGCTTTTCATCAGTGCTGTTAATTCTCTGCATTTCTAGTCATCTAAGGTCCACCAACTAAAGTTAAATCCTTCCCTTTTTTTCCCCTCTCATTTCCTAACTGTTCACTGTGGTCATATTTAAAAACAAAAGCAAGGGTCATGTTTACATCTATTGGGGTATCTTTTAAGGGGAAGAACTGTTAAAAATTGTAAAAAGACTGATACAGATGGTAAAATACTGCAACTTCAGCAAGCATAGATGAAATCTAAGGAAAAGATTTTTTAGTTGCTAAATACGATTATATGGTCAAATGTTCTTTATAGAAAAAACTGCTGGCTTAACCATTAATTTCTAAGTTTAGGCTAAATCCTGTAATTGACAGACAAAATATTCATATATTACTGTAGAAATTCTAGGTCACTAGCTCAAATAACACTGAGTTAGCATTTCGGTTGTGTTCTCAAAGTTCAGTGGTTACTTAGTTCTCTTATGATTAGGTTTAATAAATTTGCAGAAGCACATAAAATTCTAAAAACAAAATTTTAAAGTATGATAAGCTCTTTTACTAGATAGAACCTATATGATAAAGCTAATAACGTATAAAGATCTAATGAGCATAATGACATACAATCTGTTTACTTATACTTAAAAAATGATACTTATTCTTCTTAAAAAATGGTTATTAACTTTCAAAAGTAATAAAATAAATTGCCTATTTGAAAGAAAATTAATAGAAAATTTACGGTCTTATTTTAGTGTTATAAGCTAACCACTTCAGGGAAAAAACAATACATAAAAATATATTTTTTTAAAGTATAGATCTTTTTAAAGTTTAAAATACTTTACCCCCACACACACCCACTCCCATGTGCATGTGAGTACACACATGCCAAATTCATATATGTTTATGATGAGTCTCAGAGGGTTATAAGCAATATTGAATTACCTGTGGGGATTATGAGCATACATGTTGTTTGAGAGGAAACTGCCCCCAATCTATATAATCTAGTTTAGACGAGATTTCAATTGTCTCAATTTATTCTGTAAGCTGAAATAACCTCTGAAGAACCAACATTTAACTATCTCTTCTGCAACGCGGAAAAGTGTGAGAAAAGGAAAAAGTTCAAAAACATATCCCAATTCCAAATAAAAATTACATTTGTATTGTATTAATTGGTCCTAAAATATACTGATAACTTATTTCATAGTACTTATCAAAATCTGTAATTTTATGTTTATCTGTTTTTACCCAGAAAGCATGGGATCATACTTGTTTGTTGGCCATTGTACATCTGAAGTCTAACAAAGTACCTTTACATAGTAGGTACTCATATTTGTGGAATAAATAAAAAAATGGATATTCCTACCAACACAAAGATTCTTTAGAAAGGAAAGGGATTTAACAGACATAACATGGACAAATAATTTTAAAACGTAAACCATTCATATTATGCTTGAGAATGTGTTTAAACTGATCACCAAGGGGAACTAAGAAAGAGTACATACACACTATCCATAAGCATATGTATAGATACAAAACTCTGAACTCCTCCCATGCTCGAAAGATAAATAAAAAGATAAAGTCAGTAATAACTAGCCATTATTAGAAATGTTTGGCTTAAATATCTGAAAGCTAAGAACCCTCCATAACATAAAGGTGTGACTTCTCCATCTTGGTCAGATCAGCAGAAAAAAAGCCTTTATTATATGCTAAATTCTGAAATTAAGATTCCAATTTTCCTATGCAGTCACTTCACTTGATTCCATCTCAAGAAAAGCACACTGTATTCACATATTGCTAACTAGCCCTCATACTTAAAAGCCAAACAATTTAGGGGAAACAAAGTAACTAAGTATCATTAAGATACCTAAAAATAGTAACACTGGAAATTTCTGAGTAGACTAGAACTACTGTTATCTCAACTATTACTAGTTTTTTGGAATCTCAGCAGTTATATACATGCTCACTCACTGTAAATCTGCTATGATGACATTGATTTGCAATCAGGGTATGACTAAACAGAAATTCATTTAATAGTAAGGTAATTTAAGGAACAGAATCTTAAATGCAGTGAAATCAAAGAGTTTAATTAAATAAATGCCCTTATCACTTAGATATCAAGCTTTAGTCATTCTCTTAAGCATTGTCACTTTCATTACATCTCTTTCAATATTTGGTAAGCTGAGAATACGAACATTTTACTTATCTTTTTTTTTAAATGCTAACCGAAATTCATAAGAACCCATTACTGGTTAGGCAAATTATCCACTAATAAACCAGTCTTTTATGTTGTAAGAAAAAAATTAGCCCTATAGTTGCTTCTAGGAGTTAACAGCAATTTAAA
Organism: Camelus dromedarius; assembly: GCF_036321535.1. NCBI lineage: Eukaryota > Metazoa > Chordata > Mammalia > Artiodactyla > Camelidae > Camelus > Camelus dromedarius. Next base: position 37,516,821 of record NC_087440.1, read on the forward strand.
TGGGTATAGACTTTCTTAAAATGAAGAGTTAAAAATGAGCTTGATTTTAAACAGTAACACAAAACATGAAAGTTAAATAACCCAAAGAAAACTGGTAGACTGAGAAACACTGTGAAGTATCTTATAATTTACTAATAAATGAAAAGGCTACAATTCTCGTTCTATGCTTTACTAAAAAATATTTAATTAAAAACATTAATGCTTTTTTCTTCTATATGACTTATAATTGAAATTATTGCCTGATTCCTGCCAAGCTAACAAGATAAAGAAAAGCGTAAGACATTAAGATAAGTATCAATAGAAACTTATAAATAATAAACTAAAAAAAAAAAGCAAGAACCAAACATAGCAGAAAGTGTGTCTAGGGTATTCATTTTATGATAGCTTATTAATTACTTGAAAATATTAACAATAAGTTTTGAGTCAAAACCTAAGAATGAAAAATTTTTCCTTATTTCTAAATAAATGATTGCCCCATTTTAAATACAAAATCAATAGATCAGTTCTTCACATAATCCTGGGAACATCTATACAATTTAAAAATTATCCCAAAATAACAAAACAAAGTATTCTGTTACTGAAATATTCAGTTTCTACATAACAAATGCTAAGCACCTACTCACCATTATGCAGTTCTCCTGTGACAGTGCCTTCTCCCTGTGGGCTGCCATCCTGATCTCGCCATTTCCAATCAAGGCCTCTAATCACACGAGCCCCTGGAACCATGTACTTCAGTACCTGGGAGCGTACTAGACGTCTCTGTCTTCTAAGATTAGCTTCAGCTTCCTTAGCTGCTTTTCCTGTAAGGGAGAAGTTAGAGAAATGTAACAAAATCACTTTATATAAACATAATTATTTCAGTAAGTTAGAAAAATATACTATCATCTCTTTACCTAGCTGATCTTCACACACTCCATTTACAGTGCCATAAAGTTCAAATCCAGAGAGTGAGAGATAGTGGGTTTGTCCACTAGCATTCTTCCCCATCTGTTTAATTCTCACATGTCGCCACCCCTGTTTCTCATCTTTTGGTGGATCAAGAGGCCAGGTTGCTGTTGACCTGTGAATGTGTTAGGGAAAATATTATGTAATGTTTTAAAACATACAAAAAAGATGTTTGCTTAAGGTGCCTAAGATTTTTTTACATAATAGAGAACAACAGGAAAATAAATTTTCATATTCGGTCAACAGTTTGTCATACAAGAATCAAGAAGTCAAAGGAGAAAAGCAGCAGCCAAGAAAATAAATTAAAAATGAAACATTTAAATGTATACTATTAATTTGACTCACAACATTAAACGATTTATGATAAATGAAATTCAAAGAAATAAGACAAGAAATTCTATGAGTAACAAATACGCTTTTATGATGAAAAAGGTTTTTTAAATGTTTGTAAAATTTTTAATGATATATTAAAATAGTAACTTTAAAGCTTGAAAATACTATGTAGTAATCCTAATGTTAAGAAGCTCCTTCCATACTATATCAAATACAAGAAGTAATTAAACCTCACTCTGTTCCTCAAAATGCACTACAATGTACAATTAAACTTCATCATAACTAAATTTTTTAGAAATATAATGCTGACTTTTTTTTTTAACATATGATCAACATATAAAATTTAGGAAAGAGACACATAAAAATAAGAGAAAATTAAGTCAGCCATAATTCTATAACCATAATTCTGTAATTCAATAGCCACTGTTAATTTGTTCAACATTCACATATATTACGTGAACATATGAAGAGTTTAGTAAAAACCTAATTCTTTTTTTGTTTTCACTAGTGTGCTATATATACACACATATAGTGATATATTAACTTCTTTTTAAATAAATAGGCTCAGCTTCTACCAATGTTTAATCTAAAGCATTTGACAAAGTTTTGACAAAGTCAGTATTTCAAAGTTTTGGTATCAAGTGATATATTTAGAAAGAAAATCTTGCCTCAATATCTCACAAAGGGAGTTCTAAGAGAACACAGTTATAAAAATAGACAAAGCTCTTTATTGAGTTTTCCAATTTACAAAAGACTCCTCAACTAACCCTGGTTCATTGAGACTGCAGTCATCAACATGGGTATACAAAGAAGTCCAGTTCTGTCCATCTTTGGATACCTGGAAAACCCAGTTTCTCAGTGCAGACCTCCCATAACCACGAGCATGACGAAGTGTATATGCTGATGGTATCACCCAGAGACCCAGGTCTATGGCAAACCAGGCATTCTTATCATCATTGCTATGACAATTTAAAGCTGAATTATCACGACTTAATATGTCTTCTAAGCGGCCATAAGGTAGGTTTCTTCCTTCTGATGATGTTACTACCACAAGTCCATAAGCAGCTGGATTTACCCATTCATATGCAGTTCTACAAAAAAAAAAAAAAAAAAAAAAGAAAACACTGTTAAGCAGTGTTAGTGGTTAGCACTATTAAAATAACTGCATTTGTTCATATTAGCTCTTTTCCAAAAATTAATTATATTAATTTTTTAAAATTCTACATTTAAAAATTTAGACATTTTTTCCTTCATAAAAAGTAATTTGGATAATCTTATATTTAACCTAAAAGACAAAATTCCTAAAACTGCAGAACATTCAAGGGTGGTTAATAATTTTATTCTACTATGTAGAGTTCTTTTTGCAGATGAACGTTTTTTACTCTACATTAAATAGAATGACTTACTTGGCGTTTGTCCCAATCCAGTAAATGATTCCATTTTCATCAAAATCATGCTGGTGCCGAAATACAAAATTTTGACCTTCTCTTAATTTTCGAACAAAAACAAATGAAGATCGGTCAAAATCATACCACTGCTTTGCTACCTAAACCAATGAAAATATGGGTGACACCTTAATAATACTTATTTTGAAATGCACTGTCCACTTTGTTTTTACTCCTTTAGTTTCAGTTGTTTTATTATAACAAATACTTATTTAAGAATATCTGAAAAACAAAAAAACCCAGAAATTTCCACAACCATAGTACCCTACCATGAATATCACAAAGTATTTCTTTAGTCTGTTATTTCAACAGATAGAATAAAACAAAATATTGATCATACTGCACAAAACTATTTTTTCTCTTACCAGTCTGTATATATTATGATAGCTACATAATATTCAAATTAATGGAAATTATTACCAAGTTGATACTCCTTTATTGACTGGCATTAAGGTAAATATAATGAACATCTTTATGAAGAAAACATCTGTAGTGTATAAGTATTATTTTCTAAAATGGAATTACTAGGCCAAACTTTATTACCATAACTCTGGATACATACTTTCCAAGTACTTTTCTAAAGACTAAACCACAGTAAAGAATGCTTATTTCACCATGCCCTTGCCAGAAGCTCACCATTTTTAAGAGATACTGTTCTAGAGATTCAACTGTAGCTAAGGGTTCCATCTTCAACATCCTGCCAGTCCTGTCTATCAGTGCGGTTTCACCAGGTGCACGTTCCAACCGAAACCTTAATCTTCTTGTAAGTATCTACACAGAAATGATCAAAATGCTTCAGAAAATACTTTGCTTTTTTTTCTTAGAATTTAAAAAATAAGAAACACTACATGAACACAGCAATTTATATTTACAAAGTATAACCATAAAGGAAGGGTCAATGTCCGTTTTCCATTAAATGCTTTTTTAAAAAAGGTCCACTGAATAAATGATAGTGATTTTCAAGAAAGAAACAAAGTTACTTAGAATTTCTAAACAACTTCAAATACACTTGACTTAAATAAAATTATTATGGTACACTTTAAGAGAAATATTACAGCTTGAATTGATTAACCTGCAATTTTCCAAGTAAGTTATAAAAAGTAGCTAATTAACTTACACATTTAAAGCTACAATATATTAAATAATCTATAGCTAATAAACTTTAAAAAATACAAGATGGTTTCCAATTCAATATGTTTTACTAAATAACAAGTATCCAACTAGCAATTTTATTTCATTTCTGTATAAATCTTAACTAATTACTATAGTCACATGATTAAATAATTACATATACATCTGGGTGGCATTTTTAGACTGCAGAATTACCAGAGGGCACATTCCTAGCCTTCCTGTCTTTGTATCCTGCAGTCTCTTGAAATGAGATATGTGTAATAAAAAATGTTGATGCTCCTAGGACTGTATAAGCAGGGGAATTTCCAGTCTTTGAGACCTATCTCTACCTCATTCACTCATCAAAAGGACAGATCAAAAGTCCCATTATTCCTTCCTCTATATTATTCTGTCTGAACTAAAACACACAGTAGACCTCTGCATCTTATTTAATATATACACTATGTTAGGTGTACTAACTATACTGTAACTCCCTGGACAAGCTTTCTAGTCCAAGAGGCCTAGTGGCTGCGGTAGTACTACTAAGTTCTTGGGGGCACAGCCAGTTTTTTTGCCTTAGGTAACAATTGTTTTTGCAAATATAGTTTCTTAGTCACTTATTAAAGGCTGTATTTAAAAGAAACTATTTGATACAGTGGAATACAGGAGAGGTCAGATAAAGGTGACATTCAAGGCCAAAGAATCTGCTAGAAAATATGAAAGTGACTCATAGAAGATATGACAGATCTGGTCTGGGGTATTAGCAGTGAGAGTATTTGTTTTGTCTGTTCATATCTGGATCCCAGCTGCTAAAAAAGAGGAAAATTTAATGAATGAATGGGAATGTCAACCAAGTAACATTTAGGAAGAAAACAGGCTTTTTATAAAACCATGTGATAATGACAGATTTCTAAAAGGATCAATAGAAATAGCTAAGGAAAGCCATTTGGCCCTAACCAATGACATAAAGGAAGCAAGCAAAAAAAAAAAACCGTGCTTAAAATATTTTTCATATTTTCTCATATGTTGAGACACAGAGACAATGAGACTTAACTTATCGTAGAACAAAAGGATTCTTTTTTCCACCTTTCTACTGATAAAGTGTCTTTTTCCACTTATGATCTACCAAATAAACTTTATTACTTAAACATTGAAATACCAATACATTTAAGAGTCATTAAGAACAATCAAATGGCATTAAGGGGAAGTCCTTAACAATTAAGCACAATTGTTATTTAATAAAATATGAAAAAAAAATTTTTGTTTTTAAGAAAAGTATGTAAGACTGCTCCTAGATGCATTCAGCAACACTAGCAACTGCATTCTTCATGGTTACCTGAAGGTTATATGTGGATCCTGGTGTATCATACAAATGGAGAGGTAGACGTTCAATAGATTCTAGTACAGCTATTAACTTTCGAATTAATGCAACAGCTGGCCGACTAAGAAAAAAATAATTGTTAAGGGCTTTTATATGAATTCCTGCAATAATTCATACAGAAACTGCAGTAACCAACTTCACATAGACTCCTACTTTATTAATTCAAAGGGAAGTTTAATTTTGTATTAGACTACATCTGAGTAAGCAAAGATAATTTCAATACCAAAGCAAAGCAACTCAATTTCCTCCACTTAAGAGTAAAATATTTTATTTTTCTTATGAAACTTTTATTAATTACATTCAAAGTCATGTATAATTTAGAGTGTAATTTACTTTTCAAACTTTAAAGAGTTTTACTAGTTAACAGTCGATACATATCAATCAGCAAATATATATACATATATGTATATAAAGCAGCAAAGTTTTGAAAATGACAGTATTTGTTGGTAAGGCAACACTGGTGTAATATTTCTGGAAAATAATGTGACAATTTGTATCAAAATCTTTAAAAAATTATCAATAACTGAATAATACCATTAAAGGAATTTATGTAAAAACATGTTTCCACTGAAACAAGTTTATTTTAGCATCAGTAATAATTTGTGATTAGCTAATAGGTTAATAGAGTAATGCTTCAATAAATTATTACACATTAATTTAAAATTAATGGAATTGAACTTTATTATTTTAAAAATTCAGTCATATACAGAAGTAAATAAATTAGTAAAATGCATCTTCATCAACTCATATCCAGCTTCAACAATTACCTGCTAACGGCCAATCGATTTCTATCTATATCCCCACCCACTTCTTTCCTTCCCATGTATTTTAAAGTATCATTTCATTCAGAAATATTATGAATACATATCTCTATGAAAGAAAACTTCTTAAAAAAAATAATATCATTATCACAGCTAAAAAGGAATGAACAATTACTACTTAATATCAAATATTTAACCAGTGCTCAAATTCCTAGTTGTATACTAAAGATTATCTAATTTAAAATAAGCGGTCAGCTACATTCATAACAGTCATGTAATTTTTCTTTTAGTCCATTAGATTAAAAATCTTTCACTTTTAATATAGTTATAAGCTACTTTTTTTACTGAATAAAAAATTCCTATTTTATGTATAAACACTGTATCAGACTCTGTTTTAAAGGAAGTGTACTAACTTGCAACACCACAAACATCAAATTAACAGAAATTTGGCGACTTACCTTTCATCATCTTCATTTTCACTAAAGGCTGTTTTAAAAACATTTATTCTTTCAACAAGTTGACTACAATCTTGCTTTGTATCTAAATCAATGCTCTAAAAAGAAACAAAAGAAGTACCAAAAAAAAAATTTTTACGGCTGTTACTGAAATTAGTTAAAAAAACACATTCTGCAAAAATGAATATTAATATATCACAAAATTATCAATACAGTCTAAGTGAAATTATTATTTTCTTTCAATTAAAATTCTTTTTATTATATGACTAGTAAACCATGGCAAACATTTTCAGTGTTATAATGGAGTAGCAATCATACTGCTTTTCTCAAAGCGTAGTAGTATGCAAGGTAATTTCAAATTATTTGTAAACATTTCGTATTTTAAGAGTACTAGGGTACTATTTACATTAATTAGAATTAGAAAAAAAATAACTATATCAAAACAATGATTTCACAGATATTACTAAGTGATATAAAGTGATACATCAATATAATTTTAATAAATGGGAATAAATACAAATAGTAAAAATAATGAAAGAAATACGAGATTGACGTCAAAGTGAATCTTAAGAGTATATAACTACATATGATGAATAAGATCTGGAAATTAAAATGACAAATAGAACTGAAGTAGGGAGCAAACTAACTTTTCATACTTTATTCTGTTAGACTTTGTTAAAATAAGTGTGTATATATATTTCATTGAAATAAAAGAAAAAAATTTATCACAATAAAAAGATATTATCAGTAGACTAAATCGAAGAGGAATAGAAGGTTATTATTAACAAATGTTTGACAAATATTCACATGAACTTCCTTAACTGTTACTGCTCCTAAACTAATTTCATGCAACTATTTTAGATACTTGAAAAGGTCTCTACACCAACTTCATTTTATGTAAGTTATGAAGAAATCAGAGCAGTGAATAAAGTTAAATTTTAGGCTATTACAAGTAAGTATTTTATTCAACAGAATCTTGAACAAATAATAATCGGGTATCTCAAAAATCTAAATAGATGCAATTATTTAATTCACTTGGCTCAAACTAATGAGAAAACTTAAAGGCTAGAGAAATTATAAATGTTAACACTTATTACCTGGTTTTTTAATATTTCTTGACAAAACACAGTAAATTTCACTTTACCAAAAGTGTAGCTACGAATAATTTTTTAAACTATGTACTTCGTTCTGTACTAATCAACTTACATTGTTTAAGACAGTAAGAAGTGCCTGCACCAAGCCACTACTACACATTTCATACGGTGAAATTGTGTTTTCATCCTTCAAAAGTACAATTAGATTTTCTAAAGCTGTCTTCATTAAATCTCTCCAAGTGTTTTCACTTTCAATACACTAAACGAAAAAAAAAATTTTTAATGAAAACAATCCAAAAAAGGTCTTAATATACTTAATTTATCTATCAGAACATCAATTACCATGCAAAAAATCATATATTAAACAAGATTAAGAAATTCAAATTATTAACGCAAATTAACTCTATCAAGGTTGGCAAACTCATAAAGGGGGCCAATTGTAAACAGTTTAGCCTTTACAGGCCACATATCTTGGTTGTACCTATTTAACTCTGCCATTGTAACCACTAAAGAAGTCACAGACAATACGTAAATAAGCACGGGTGTGAGAAATAAAGCTACTTATAGACACTGACATCACATAGTCATATAATTTTCAGGTATCATGAAATATTATTCTTACTTATGGTCTGTTTTCAACCATTTAAAATGTAAAAACCCCTCTTACCTCACAAAACCTACAAAACTTAGCCAGTGGGTAACAATTTGCTGACCCCTACTCAATACTCAGAATATAAAGGATAAAGGGGAAAAATTAAACCAAGATCATTGTGTCATAAAATCTAGAAGCTAACATACCTGTCTATTTGTATGAAGTTCCCAAGATGACTCTAACTGAGTTGCTATGTTTCTGAGTGTTACTACTACTCCACGAGGCATGCTTTCAACAGCTTTAAAGTGGTCGTCATATAAATCTCGAGCCATAGTTCGTACCTACCAAAATAAAAATAGCAAATGTGAACTTTTAGTACAATTAATAATTTTAACAAATCCTCCTTTTTCATAAATCCATGCATTCTTTAGAACTAAGATATCTGTGCCATTATCAAGTTCCAAAAAAGTTACTATTTTTATTTATAAATATCAAAATGTACCAATGGTTGAAAAAGTACTCAAGAAGATTTTAGTAGTATCAAAATAAGGAACTTAACATTTTAATTTTTGGTTATTTAAACTTTGTATTCATATACCAAATAGGAGTTTATTTCATATAAACCAAATTAAACAACCCATAAAAAAGTAACTTTGCACTATATTATAATAAAATTTAAACAGATTAGATAACGAACGCTACTACAATCTCTTAATAAAAATCTATTAAGAGTCTACATAAACTACTGATAACAAAAAAGTAACTGCTCTTTTTCTTAATGTAACTAATCTGTTTTATGATGAATCAATTAGAAAATACAAATAAGCTAAAAAAAAAGATAAGAAAAAGAAAGAAAACTAATTAAGCCATCTATAATTCCATTAACCTAAGCTGATGCTTTTAACATTGTGGAGTATACTTTAAGTTTTATGTCTTTTTCTATGTGTATTGTTCATACAAAGTATATATGATGTTCATGTATTTATATATTTCATCTTGAGAAAGAATGACTATACTGTCAGGTTGGGCACTAATTACCTCTCATTTAAGTTAAATAAATATTATTTGAGAGAACAACATATACATGTCCAGGCTTGGGTCCAACAAAATTTAGTACATTCTTTAAAAACATATGCTTAAGGAATGTAAATTTAAGATTTATATGATTTCACCTAAATCACAAACTAACCCAGCAAAACTCTAATGTAATAGAAAAAATTTTACCCCTAAATGAATTAATAGTATCTTTCCATTTTATTTTTTGTTTGCTTGGTTATTTTTTGCAGGGGGGTGGTAATTAGATTTATTTTTTTTAAAGATATTTATTTTGCTTGTGGGTTTTTGTTTTTGTTTTTTCTGTTTTTTTGGAGGGAGAGGTAATTAGGCTTATTTATTTAGTTACTTTAATGGAAGTACTGGGGATCGAACCCATGACTTTGTGAGTGCTAAGCATATGCTCTGACTACTGCGCTATACCCTCCCCACTAGATTTATCTGTTTGTTTATTTTTTGAATAGAGGTACTGAGGATTAAACCAGGACCTCATGCATACTAAGCATGCACTCTATCACTGAGCTATATATACCCTCTCTCCCTACCACTCTATTTTAGTATGCCTTTCAGAATTACAAAGTAACTAAGTTCTGGACATAAGACAACACTGAAGAAATTACTTCTTTATGAACAGTATTAAGGAATAAACACTGAGGCCAAAACTAAGAGTTAAAATTATTTTTACCTAAAATTAGTGTATTTTGATATGTACTGCTTTCAACACGAAATAGCCACATGATCATTGAGTTTCTACTGATTTCAAAGAACTGAATCAACAATCATATTTTTTTTAAGAAAATGAAAAGATAGGACTGAGACGATGTTCTCCTTGATTTACTTTTCTCTCGGATTGTAAAAGTTCAGCTCCCTGTGAGTTAGTTCTAGATTTAGTTGGTTAATACAATATATTAGTTATTCCAAGAAACTTCTGAGACAGCTAAGAGGTAGCTTTAAAGAGAATTACAGTTGAGCTTTATTATGTGAGAATTTCATAATTGTGAAATCAACTAGTTACTAAAATTTGTAACCCACAAATCCAGACTTGTAGTGCTTTTCACAGTCATTTGTGGGCATGCACAGAGCAATGAAAACTTTAAAAATGTGACCAGAGCCACACAGTAACTTAAACCTGTACTTCTAAAAGCAATGATTCAGTATTCATGGCAACTTTTAGAACATAACTACCATGAGTAACAAAAACTGTATTTAGTTCAAATTCCTTTTAGGAGCTAATGGCTATCTTCAATTGAGATACTTCTTCCTTAATGCCCTTAAGATATTCTGAATTGGAAGAAATCTGTGACCTCACACTCTTTTTAAAAACCACAAAGCAATCATGTAATAACATACAGAGTTACAGAGATAATGTATATTTATTAAACAAATAAATAAAGTGAGGAAGTAAGTTATTTTCTTTCTAAGGTCTAACATGTGGAAGTTATCTTTGGTATGACCTAGCACATTAATAATGAAATGAAAGCATGAACATTTTATTTATGCTCCAGATAATAAACCATTACTACTATTTCTAGGGCCAAACCTATGAAAACATAAGTTCCACCCCCATCACAATCAGCCAGAAGCATTCTTCATATACTGTATGAAAAAACTATTTCTTATCATTTTTATAAGTAAAATAAAAGTGTCACCAGAAAATACTGAATCTATGAGATTATTTTCTTTTAAAAATGAAAAATACAGTAACAGTTGATATAATACAGATATATAATGGTGTCATTTTAAAAAAATACGTAAAAATTGGATAGAATTTTTAAAATTAGTATTGTGATTCTGAGGGTGGAGTTAAGAATATATTTGCTCCTTGGGGGTTGCAGAGGGGGATAGCTCAAGTGGTAAAGCGCGTGCTTAGCATGCAAGAGGTCCTGGGTTCAATCCCCAGGACTTTCTCCGAGAACAAATAAATAAATAAAACTAATTACCTCCCACTCTCCAAAAAAAAAAGAATATATTTGCTCCTATATCTTTCTGAAACAGTGATTTCATCTAAGATGGCCATTATACGATCAAAACAATCTCAATTTAGAACCAGGCATTCAAATTGCTTCATTACAAGGAGGATTGTAAAATATAATGATGCATTTTTTAATCCCACTCTATGACTAAAAATACTACTATCATTAATAATTAAAGCATGAATTTAGTTTATGTAACATTAAAACTCAAATAATTTAAATTTTATTCTCTGTCTCATTTACATTTTATTTTAATGCTGGTGCTCAGTATATGTATAAAAACTATTAAGTAAATGTACACATACTGTGGAAAATAAAATAAGGAGCAGAGAAAAAGGAAAACTAAAAAACGTAAGAGTAGGGTAGCTTGTTATACCGCTCAATTCTTTAAATGTCTACAATCTACCACTGAAACCTTACCACACCAGTATAAAAGCCAAAATACAGAGCAAATCCCATAAATATACCTTTTGCTTTGTTTTTTCTAACTTAGATTTTAGTTTTCTGCCTCTTTTGCCAGTCCAGCCAGTCACAAATTCTGAACCTTAAAGAAAAAAAAAGGACATTTCACAGAACATATTTTATTATGATTTAACATACTCATTTATTCTTATCTGCTAAACTTACATCCCTACATACTTACCCAGAGAAGTTTCTGCAGTAAATGAATGTTTGGTTCCTCTATTAGATTCAAATACAAAACCAGGTAAATCTTCTTTCAATATTGTTGCTTGCTGACCATCTGAGTTATGAATAGCAATTTCTCCTTCTTTCAAACATGTTAATGACCAATTCCCGACAGTGAGTTTAGTGGGTCCTGGTGCTGAGAGTATAGGTTGACTTGAAGTAGATGGCTTTACTTGGCCGCGAGCTCTTTGTAACTTCTCTAAGAATTCACTTCTGCTTTCTATAAAGAAAGAAGGATTGTTTTAAAACCGCATTCTTTTCAAATATCCCATTAAAAAAATGAAACTCCCTAATGGAATATCAATTTTATTTTAAAAAACTTAATTTGGGGGTGAGGGGGAGTGGTGTATAACTCAGTGAGGTCCTGGGTTCAATCCCCAGTACCTCCATTAAGAATTTTTTTAAGTTAAAGTTTTATTCTTTGGTATACTCTCACTGGTCTGATACATTCAGGTTCAGGCATAAAAGTGATCCTCTAGGTTTTGCTTTTTTTTTTTTAAGTAGAAGGCTTCTGGGAAAGGATTTAATTTGAGACAGCATCACATACATGGAATTCATCATTACATAAGGAGCCCTGTACCTAAAAGTGTGGGGAGAGTAAAAGTAGATATGATGCTATTCCTTGTCTCATACAATGAAAAAACATGAAATGCTTTCATGGTACAATAATTTCTCTCTTGATATTAAATAAATGGCCATATGATCATCAAGGACATGTTATTTCTATGACAATAGTAGTAAAAATGTGAGCAGAAAAATAAATTATCAAAATTAAAGAAACTAGTAAAACATTTTAATAGAAACAAAATATTACCTGAACTATCCGAACCACCCTCAGGACTACCACTTGAATACATGGTAGCAAGTTTTCCATCCAAGATAAATCTAAACCATCCATTACTGCCATTAGATAATTCCAAGGCTGCTGCATCACTCCATATATATAAGCAGTCCCTTCCTCTAATGATTGACCAGTCTCTCCAATGATACGGTTTACCCTGCTGCAATTCTTTAGCATCTTCCTGTGGTTCATCTTCCTAAAATGTGTAAAATTATTCAATGAAACATGGAAAATAACTCCTATTCCAAATATTCTTATTTATAAAAAATATGACTGTGAATCAAATTTAGAATTAAAACATTCTGAATATAATATTCAGTCGCCTGTAGTTTAATATGTATTCTGATTCAATTACCCATAATTAAATCTTACAAGTCTTAAAAATGTTAAGAAATTCACATAATGACCTAAGTTATAACATTTCCAGGTGTAAGGGTAAAGAAGACAAGTGCACTAGATCTATAATTAGCTAATTATTTAGGACTTGATAAATTTACCACATACCTGGGCCTAATAAAATACGTATAAAAAATAAATGTTTACACTAGGTCAATGATCAGCAGTGCAATGGAATAACAAGAGATGCTTTTTAATTATAAATTGTAAGGTCCTATCCTTAGCCAAGTGAATGAAACAATCATTCCTATGATCATAAAAATGTTAATTATAGCATGTTTAAAAGAAAAAAACAACAATTTGTAAACACTGTTTGCCTAGCCTGGCACCCTAAGAATTTTCATTTTGTTGAACATTTCAATATTAAGAATATTCATCTTGGCATGTTTGTGCATGCATGTGTATATGGGTAAAGCACTTTTAAACTTATAAAGACTTACTATATTTAAAATTTTTTAAAATATGTATCTTTTACATGCTTTTTCCCTGAAGTAGTAGTTAGTTTATAACACTAAAAGAAAATTGTAAAATATGGATTATAAATTTCTCTAAAGTACTTGTGCTCCAGGCCATGACAGATTAACAAGGACAGACTTGAATATCCATTGTAAATAACTAAAAAACTACACAAAATATATTAAAAACCATTTTCAAATACTGGACAACAAGCAACATAGGGTTGTGTGATCCCCTACAAAGTAGAAACAAATAAAGTAAGCCACTTAGGCCCAGATACAGTTTTCTGGCTAAGGTCTTAAGAACAGGGAGCAGAGTCCTTCAATATGAGTTGAGGAAATGAAGATCTGTGTTTGAGGAGACTAAGGCAAAAGGATTATGTGATGGATGAGGTCAGGATTAGGAAGTCAAACAAACAAATAAAAAAACAATTCAGAAATCTGAAAAGTGGTCACCATGACATCTCTACTGAGCACTAGGCCATTCATTTATAGGTGATATTCCATAAAGCTGGGCAAAGAACAATTTGAAAATTAAAAGCTGAACAATTCCCAGAGGTCACACAAGATGGTCAGATATTTGCATTCCAAACAGCCAGAGTGAAAAATCCTCATACCAATAGTTCAAACATTTTCCAAATTTGACAATAACCATAAACCCACAGATCAAAGAAAATTAAACAATCCTGAGCAGAGGTGGACACATACATGCACCCACCAAACTCAGCTAAGTACAGCAAAGTCAAATAGCTAAAGTCTTAAAAATAGTCAGAGGAAAAAAATCTATTATATACAAAGGAACTAAGATGAAAAAATAAGGCAAATATCTCAGTAGAGACTCGGCATGGAAGGTGACAATGGAATATATCTTTAAGTACTAGAAAATGATTAGCCAAGAGTCCTTGTAGACACTGAAAATGTCCATTAAAAGTGAAGACCAAATAAAAATATTTTCAGACAAATAAAATCTCAAAGAATTTTCTGGCTTATCTTTTCATTTTCTAAATAATGTATTTTGAAGAGCAAAAGTTTCATTTTAATGAAGACAATTTACTGATTTTTTTGTTCTTTTATAATACAACCTTTTAAAGCTCTATTTAAGAACTCCTTATCAAGGTTAAAGTCACTAAGATTTTCTTCTTTTTCCTTTAGAAGCCTCACAATTTTAGACCACACATTCCAGTCTGATTCATTTTCTAATTTTTGTAAATGTAAGGCCAAGGTGTCATATTTTTGCAAGTGCTGTTTACTTGTTCAAGCATCATTTTTTTTAACAGATCATCCTTTCCTGATTGAATTACCTTGGCACTTTGAAAATCAATTGACAATATATATGTGGGTCATTATTTTTACACCACTATCACACTTTCTTGATTACTACACCTTTATAAATAAGACTTGAAATCTGCTGGTGTATGTCTTTCAACTTTTTTTCAAGGTTGCTTTGTCTCTTCTAGGTTCCGACATTTCATACATATGTTAGTATTTGCTTGTTAATTTATACAAAAAGACTGCTGGGATCTGTAATCTCTTTCTTTTTTTATTTTATTGAAGTTTAGTTGATCTACCTATTTCTTGAAGAAAAGAATTCTAGAGGGATGAACCCAGATAATCACTTCTTGTTTTGTTTTGCTTTTTGTTAAATCCCCTGTAATTTAGGAAACACATAGTCACTCACTCAGAATTCTGTGATTACAATCCATACTCTACCATTCTCTCAAAAATACTACTTCTCTGTCACTAATATTTAGGAAGCATTCACTAAGTGTTAGGACTAAATCATTGCTGGCAATTGGTAGAGACAGATAAGGTATATTCTTAATATGCATTCTAAGGGAAGAATTACCAATAGATACTGAAATGAGTGGATAGAAGTTTAATGAGAAAAAGCATATTTACACTGTCTCAAATTATCTCCCTACAAATTACTTATTAATTACAAAAGGAAAAAGAGTAACTTTGCAATGGAGAAAGCTGGCAGAGACAAACACAACCAGCTGATCCAAGTTAACATTATCAGCAGGAGCAAACAGACGTCATGTGCCTTTAAGAAGGCACATTTTACACTTACACTGAGAAGGCTGTAACGTTGCCTCTTTTTGCTAAAAACACACAACCTGAATGTAATCATGAAGAAACATGGCACAAATACAATGTGAGGGTCACTATCCAAATTAAGTGGTTTGTCCTCTTCAAAAAATGCCAAAGCTATGAAAGAAAGGCTGAGAAATGGAACAAACATGACAACTAAATAAAATGTCCTCCTCGACTGGATTCTGGGGGTGGGGTGAGGAGGAGGGGGTGGGAGCGGAGAGGCACGAATTGCTACTAGGGACAGTGACAAATCTGAATAGTCCCTGGATTAGATACAGTTTTCTATAACTATTATATTTCCTGATTTTGATAACTATACTAGGATCATATAAGAGAATGTCCTGGTTTTTTGGTGGAAATTCTAGGTGTAAAAGGAGGCTCTTTGTATCCAGCATCTTTCAAATAAATGTGTTCATAGCACACACACATACGTTTTTGTAAGTAATGAAGCAAATGGGTAAAATATCAGTAATTAGTGATTCTGGACAGAAATGTGCTGATATTCTTCACTTGCAGCATTTCTGCAAGTTTTAAATCTTATGAACAATATTTTTAAAAGAGAAGTGACCAAATTTTTTAAAATTATAGAACTACTTCATATTGTCATTATTTTGTCAAAGCCCATCATAAGTGGAACTAGATTTCATCAAAAGAAACTCTATTCCTAATACCACTGTAATTAAGACCACTCACTTTTTCAGGCTTTGATTCTTCTTCATTCTCATCATCAGAGGAAGGACCTGCCAACGTTGACACTTTGCTGATCACACCAAGTCTGGCTAGCTGATCCAAAAAAATATCACCACCTTTATCCACTAAATCCCTTATGATCTGCAAAGCCAGCAAGTGGCCATCATCATCGTCCTGGGGAGGGGGAAGGGACAGAAAGAAATTAAGGGAAACATGATAAAAATAAGTTTAGCTTCCTGGAGTAGAAAAATACAATCTGCACAGGCAAAATGATTCAATAAAAGTAGAACAAAAGTTAAATTATTTTACTAATCACTAACGAGACTTAAAACTACAGGAGTTTCAAAAAAGACGAAGAACTGACCTCTTGATCAAGGACAGTTGCAGTGATTTCCACTAGTATTGTAGGCAAATTGTGACCAACATCAGAATCACAAACTTCTTTTAAGAGTGCTTCAGAGCAAAAATGGATCATTTTTCGAATCAGAGCAAGACTTGCCTTCCTTGAAAAGTAAAAAAAAGAATTTTAGGAAGCCACAGTAAGAAGCTAAAATAAAACAAAATCCAATCATATATAAATGAAACTAAAATATCTAAGTTTTAAATACTCTGCTAAATAATGCACTTAATAAAAGAATACAAAAAATTAAGACAATATTAGCAGTAGGTTTATGTAATCTCATTTATTTTCTATTATTAATATATTAAGCTCAATAAAATAAATTACTTTTATAATTTTCTTAAATGTGCTATTTTATATTTAACCAGCATGACTGTTAACATGCCATAATTTTAGAAAATCAAGAGTAATGCAATTACTAAGAAAATAAACAGTATCTATATCCCTAAATACAAAACTATTAACAATTTAAAACACCTGATAGTTTATATGGAAATCAAATTTCAAATTAAGCATTTGTGTTCTTTGTCAAATTTAAAACATGTTCATTACAATTACATTGTCATACAAATTTTTTTTTTCAGTATCTTGGGACTGGCTACACCAACATATGCATTTATTACATTTAGAAACTATGATCAGATCACAGAACAATAAATATGTACCATCAGACCAAAACCAAACAAACAGTAGAAAAGGAGCTGAGCCCCACAAAGCTCTTCACAAAGTAGATTTCTAAAGTCTTCACAAGAGACGCCCCCAGCTTGCCTTGCCCCCTGTTCCTTCAGCAACATTTACTGAGTTCAAGGGTTGTACAAGTAGATCCTTGTAACCCCATACCCCTAAATATTCCCACTGTTAACAAACTTGGCATGACTACTTTCCCTTCTATTTATCCACTGCTTTGCTTAGAACATAGGAGATACTCAATAAAGTCAGACAAACTAATCTCACCTTCATAATAAGCAGCTTGTTCTTTGTTGATAAAACCATATTGTATAACTAAAATTTGCTAAGAGAGTAGAACTTAAATGTTCTCTCTCACACACACATAAAAGATAAATACGTGAGGTGATGGATGTGTTAATAAACTAGATGGGGGGAATCCTTTCACAACGTATACATGTATCAAATCACCAAGAAGCACACTTTAAAAATCTTACAATTTTATATGCCAGTTATACCTCAATAAAGCTGGGGGGACAAAAGGGCTGATAATAGCTTGAATCATCATCAGATATGGATGTGCTAATTCACTACAATATTATTAATTTTCTCAAATGTCTAATGGGTAAAAATGACATCAAGTTTCTTTAACATTTTATTTCTTTTTACTAGTAAGGGAATACATTTTTCCCTGTTAGTTTTCTATGTTTCCTCTTGGCTAGATGTCATTGGCTAATTTATTTAAATTGGCTGTTATATTTTGACCAAAAATCTGTATGTGTTCTCTGTATAATGAAGTTAGTACCCCTTGATCATACGTGCTAACAAATATCAGTCTGCTAGACTATTGTGCGGAAAACAAACATATTCGTCACTTCGAAGGCTGTGGGTAATACTGTGGGTAACTACGTTTTTTACATAGAGTAAATTTAAAATGACAGATGTGAGTAACACAAACAACCTTTTAAAGACTTAAAAAAGTCAAGTCTTAAAGTCTTTTAAAGTTAAGTACTATAAACATTCAAGGATTTTTTTTTGTTTTCCTAAGGTTTTTTTTTTTTACTAATTTATTTTAAACCAGTCTAGAATTTGTTTAAATATACAATGTTAAGGACTAAGCTGATTTTTTAAATCAAACCCCAAAGCAGATACTCTAATACCATTTAATACATTATATTAATATATAATAGTAACATATCATATAACTTACCATTATAATACATTCAATTCCTACATATAATTGGTTATATTTGGAGGGCTCGTCTACTTCAATGAATTATAAACTATTGTGCTGGTTACCAAAAACATTTAATTACTTAAAGTTTACACTAGCTATTAAGATTTTTCTTTAATAATCTCACCTATTCTTCCAGAAGAACTTTAAGATTTGTCAAGTTCTAAAGTAAATTCTGTAGTTATTTTCTTTCAAACTGCATAATCTATAAATTAATTTTAGAAGAATTTATATCTTTAGATTAATATTCTTATCCTAGAACAGTTTCCCACTGTATCCAACCAAGTCTACTATTCTCTTAAATTGTGATTTAAAAAAAAAAAGATCCTCAAGGACTTCTGCTGCTAGAAGTGAACTCAATTTTTGTCCAGTTATTGACACTAACTCCAAAGATGTGTATTTACCACACCTCTTCAAAATTTTACGTAGCCTTTCTTCAAAATCAGTGTGATGTCCTCAGTCTAATATAGATATATATATCAAATGATCATGTTATATACTTCAAAACTAACACAATATTCTATGTCAATTATATCCCAATAAAAGTAGGAGAAAAATATCTTAGAGAGAATAATCAGGTTTTTACAAAATACAGCATCAGTGAAACTGTTATCCAACTCTGTTTTAAAGTCTTCTCTGATCTGTTATCTGCCTTTTATTTCCTGAACAGACACTGCATAGGCCAATACTGACTGATAATAGCTTAAGTCCATATATATAGACCCTCTTTTAACTGCCTGATCAGAGTACAGATGTTTACTCTTCTGATCAAATTTTAAATTGAAGAGGCAAAAAATTAGATTGTAACTACTGCAACTTGTTTTTTAACATTGCCAAGTAACTTTTTTTAATGAACCATCTTGGGAAGTCTGGGGATGAGTTAAATAGGAGAGGGAGATTGAGTACAAACTTCCAGTTACAAAAATAAATGAATCACAGGGATGAAATGTATAGCATGGGGAACATAGTCAATAACAGTGTAAAAACTATGTACGGTGACAAATGGTAACTAGAATTATTGTGGTTATCATTTTGTAATGTACAGAAATATCGAATCACTATGTTGCACACCTGGAACTAACACAGTGCTGTAGTCATTATACTTCATTTTTGAAAAAAGAAGAAAGAAAACAATGATTCAGAAGCAGAAATGGATGAACTACAAGAAAGAATTTTACAAAAAAAAAAATCTTTTCAGTTAAAAAAGTTAAGAAGAATCATACAATATGATAGATAGCATTTATATAACTCTTTAACTTACAAAATACTGAAATGTATCATTTACAGATAAATTTATATATTTGCTATATACTCCTGCAAAATATTACAAAAATAAAGGAAGCAGGGAAAATATTAACATCCCCCCCAAAAGAACCCAATTGTTAAGAAAAACATTTATGAGAAAATTGGGGAAAATGAATGTTGATCTGATATTTGGCAATATTTTGGAACTATCTTAATTATTTTAGGTGTGATAATGGTACTGCAACTGTGTTAAAAAAGAAAACCCTTTTTAAACTATGAATTTTTTTATTGACATATAGTTGATTTATAATATTATATTAATTTCGGGTGCACAACATACTGATTCAGTATTTTTAAAGCTTATACTCCATTTAAAGTTGTTATAAAATATTGGCTATATTCCCTGAGCTTTACAAAAGAACTCTTATTTTTTATGGATATATACAGAAAAATTATGGATAAAACTCAGTCTTGGATGTGCCTCAAAAAACTACAGTTGGGGTGGTATAAATAAAGTAAGATTGGGATGTGTGTTAAAACTTATTGAAGCTGTATGATGGAGTTCATTATACTATTACCTCAACATACAAATATGTTTTAATTTAGCTAATAAAACATTTTTAATAAGCTTATCTTTTTTCAAATACCTCTAAAATATTAGGCACTATGCTAAGCATTTAACACATATTTAATTTTTATTCTCACATCTAAAGAGAATTAAGTATAATTACCTCCATCTTAGAGATGAACCAATTAAGATCAAGAGATTAAGTACAATGCCCATGGTTACCTGTGTATCAAGTGGCAAAACTGGCATCTGGACCCACTTTGAGCTGACTTCAAAGTCTGAGCTTTGAACTAAGACATGCTATCTTACTCACCACAATTAAATGTTAGCTAATTATTACCTGGAAAAATCTAGCATCAAGTATGCTATAACTAAAACTGTGTTTAGACAATCTTCAAACATTTATAAGAATGATAGAAAATAACTATCCATTAAGGGAACTTTGTTATATGGTGGCATACTTTATAATTTTCTGATGACCCTATCATGAAGCAATTCTAACTCCAAATATATCTTAAGATTATCCTGCTCAAAATTGAACCTGCTCATTTCTAAAAATGATTTAAATCTTTTATAAAACAACAAACAAAGTGACCCCACTAACATTTACCCCTCTGTAGCTATCTGGGGAAGAATAAAAACTAAGCTCTTAAATGTTCACAGTGAATTATTTTACTGTCACTTTTCTCCTATTTAAAGCAAACTGCTTTCACTTTAATGTCAACTCATTACACTGGTATTTAAGGCACTTGAACCCTACAAAACTACATGTTATAAGACCTCTTGAACTTAAAATGACCAAAATCAAATTCTCAACCACTGAACCAAAATTTTGGCATTCATTCTTCACCCCTTCCTTTCCTTTATCACTCACATCCAACTGGTGGTCATCAACCCCACCCTATTGGTGGGTGAATTTGTTCCCACCAATCCAGTCCCTTTGCAACTGTCTGAGTTCACACTGGCAATTAACACTTAAGTAGTCTGTTTTCATTCTTGTCCTCCAATCCTTTTCTTCACCAGGATGCCAAAGTGATCTTTATAAATCATAAATTTGACTGTGACAAATTTCCTCACAAATCTTTAATGATCCTGCTTTAACTGTGAGGTAAAGTCCACACTCATTACCTAGACCACAAAGGTCTTCATAAGTCATAAAACACTCTTGTCTACTTTTTTAACATTATTCATTAAGCTATGCAAACATATCCCACATTCCATTAATACCAAAATAACTTCCAAACTGCTAACAAAACACACTCATTCATTCAGTAAATATCCATTGAGGATCTACTAAATATCAAGCCCTATTCTCTATCTCCTGATATTTGTAGGAATACAGCAGGACACAAGGCCAGCTCTAATGGAGCTTTAGAGGGGAGACAGACAATAAAACAAACAAAAAAGTAAAAGGACAGAAAGATTTCAGACAGTGTAAACTCTGTAAAGACAGTAAAACATCATGATCCATGTAATAAAAAATGTCCTACAGGTCAATATAAATTAGGTGGCCAAACAATGGATGTAGCATTTGAACTGAGACCTGAAAATATGAAGCAATCAACCATTCAAAAGACATGGGGACAGAAAGCTTCCAATAAGGGAAATATATGCAAAAGCCCTAAGGTAAGGAGATGTACGTGCCAGCATAGTGTAAGTATAGTGGACTAGGGGTTAGACAATACTAAATGAGGTTAGAGAGCTGGGCGGGACTTATACAAGACCTTGCAAGCCCAAGTGTTAAGGCATTAGGTTTTAGTGAAGGCCAACTGGCAGCTACCAGAGGGTTTAAATCAGAAAGTGATGACAATTTTTATTTAAAAAAATATTTCAGCCTAATATGTAGGAGCAAATTGTAGAGGGATAAGAGAGAAAGCGAGGAGAAAGACTAGTTTAAAGGCAACTGCAGTAGTCCAACTACAGACTACGGTATCTTGGACCAGAGTATTAGCAGCAGATGGATAGAAACAGCAGACTATGGATGGAGAGCCACCAGGATCTGCACCAAGATGAAATGACTCATACCTCCATGTCTGTACATACTGTTGCCCACGGATCCTTCCAAATCTGTCTGCCTAGAAAATCTCCAAGTATCCTTTAAACTCCAATTTAAATCTCACTTCTGCATAAAATCTCCAATTTACCCAGCCCAATTAGTTGTTAAATCCTCCATATTCTCAAGGAATATATGTCTAATCTATCACTTACCACTCTATATTATTACTTGCATCTTCCTCACTAGCGTACAAGGATACAGTAAACAAGGGCCAAGTTTTACTTCTCTGGGTAACTCCTCCAATGGCCATCCTACACTGACTCTACCAAAAAGGCCTCTATAAAGCTCAATAAATGTTTGCTGTACTTACACAAATTTCTCTGGTTGATATGCAGAAAGCTATGAAAACTGTGTTAGACTAGTCTTCTTGATTTTCTAAACTCCTTCTCTTAAGGCAGATCATCAGAAGGAAAGATTTAACTCTCCAATCTAATTTTCATTCTTACCATACCTTTTCAATATTGAAATAAACCTCACATCTTCCTGGAAAAGGGAGATAAATAAAACTATGTAATTGGCATAACTGAGCTAGTAAATACAAATAGTATGAATAACTACCTTATTGAAGGCAGCATAGTCTGCTGAAATGTTTGTGCAAATACTGGCAGTAACCTTTTCAAGTATATGGGTGCCATTTCTGGATCTCCTTTCGGCTCATTACATTCTTCTTCATCTTTGTTTGTATCTTTCTTTTTCTTATCATCTCCTTTATTAACTGGACACATCCAATCACCTGCAGACACATATTGTTCAATAGAATACTTCTTTGAAAAATTTTTCTTTCAATGAAAAAATATTAAGACGTACCCAACTATAATTACCCCTAATTAACAATAATTAAACAGAAACTAGAGGAGAGGGAGGGTATAGCTCAATGGAAGAGAATGTACTTATAGGCCATGCATGAGGTCCTAGGTTCAATCCCCAGTACTTCCATTAAAAAATTAATTAAATAAAAACCTAACTACCTCCCCCACCAAAAAAAAAGACTGATTAAAAAAAAGTAAATAAATAAAACTTAAAATAAGAAAAATTTTAATTAAAAAAAAAAGCCCAAATATTAGAATGTTGTATCTACCAAAGGTGTTTGTAAAAATACTAAAGAACGTTAGTGCCTCCAATTAGCTGAATCACAACTTAAGGAGATAATTCTGGATACTCTACTTGATTCCAAAAAATATTTCACAGAGACTCTGCATTCATCTATTCTGTGAAAACTTACTGGTCAAAATACTTGATCTATACAGTAAACAAATATTATTTATCACATTCCCATACTCCTCAAACTTTTGATTTCGTCATTCTAGAATCATGCAGCCATAGTCTCAAAGAATACAGAACAGTATACCATTAAAGGCTTATCAAATGTCAGGGTTTCTGTGTTTATTTATATTTATATTTTATTCCATTCATAATTATTTGACTTTATAGGAATGGTTTGTTTACATAATGTTAATATGTCTAAAAAATCTACTTCTATGGAAATGAAGCTGAAAAATAATAGCAGATGGCTTAAAAGGAAAGATTTTTATCACTCACCTGGAGATTGAAGAATAGCTACCACTTCACTATGGCCCCTTTCCCGAGCTTTATCTAATGGCGTTTTCCCATCTTCATCTCTCAGATCTGGGTTGGCACCATGCCTTAAGAGAGTCTAGAAAACAAAAGCATTTAATTTGGATAAAACAATTAACATCTTATTTCTTCAATATCCAACTCTGTAACCATTAGATCGCACCCATATACTTTAGATTGCAGACTTACAGAATTACTTAATCAAGCAAGTACCAATTCAAATCTCTGCCTTTGCACATAACACCTTAAAAGCAGTTTATCTGTATCTTGAAAAAACTATGGATTAATTTCAAATTAATGGATTAACACCTCAAATTAAGTACGTTCACATCTGAACCTGTCATCTTCCTCAAACTCCTCTTCCCAATTTCTTTATTTTACCAGAGGTACCAGTATTCAGTTTGTGATCATCCTCATCATTTCCTATATACTATGAATTACCAAGTTAAATCTATTCTTCCAGAATGAACTACAAAATTTAGGTCTTAAATACTAATTTACCAATTTTAAATGGACACTGGATTCTCTCCCTGGCAGACTGTAAGCTCTTTTGAATAGAGAACACATCTCATGCTTTTCCTATTCATTATTAATCACTTTTGATTCAAAGTCATCAATATTTATGTATCTACACACAATGCCGTCATCTGTGCCATAAAGAGTTTAGTGACACAACATTTCTGAGAGTGCTCCTCCAACAGACAAGATTTTTCATTCAAGTTACTAAAATCTATTTCACAGTTTTGTTGCATGAACAAGTAATGATAACTATGCTGCATTTCTATCTGGCCAACAGCAATTATAAGACTTTCCTATTTAAAAGATGTTAAGGGAGGAGGATATAGCTCAGTGGTAGAGTGCATGCCTAGTATGCACAAGGTCCTGGGTTCCATCCCTACTACCTCCATGAAATGAATAAATAAATAAATCTAATTACCCTCTCCCACCAAAAATAAAAGAGAAAAAGAAAAGACATTAAAATGTGTATGGGGGTGTGTGTGGGAATAAATGCTTACTGTGTACTACCTATTCTATCATTATTAGTAATGGCAACCATAGCTCACTGTGGGCTGATGTATAATCAAGATAGGTTAAGGTTAGTTACAATTCATTTGGCTCATTCTTTCCCACTCAGCTACCCATAACTGTAAACTAGCATAGGTCAAAAACAAAGGCTCAATAAAAATTTTACCATCCTTAGAGGCATCATTCTCTCTAAAAATTAAACACGTCAAACTGACAGAATTTGGGCTTGAGAAGACCACCTTTTTCAGGTTAGAAAGCTAAGTTACTAACAAAAATTTTCTTACAATGTAAAGATGAAAATAGCAACTGCCATTTAAATACCTACAATGTGCCAAATACTATACATATAAATGCTTTTCATGTATTTTTTTTCTAATCATCACAATAATAATGCTAGGAGTATACATACTTTTTACTAATAAAACGGTACATTGCTGTACATCAGAAACTAACGCATTATATAGATCAACAATACTTCAATTAAAAAAAAATAAAATGAGAAATAAAACAAAACTGTAAGTCAAACTTGAGAAACTGAACACAGCCACACAGCCTTTTTTGTTAATGAGTTGAGATTTGAATCCGGGTGTCCCTGTCTTCTTAGCAATGCATTATGACAAATTACTTCACAATATGAAGATTCTAGAGACTAGATCATACATTTGGTTCAATCTTCATCATTTGACTTTTCTGGACCTCACTTTCTCCTAACTGTGAAAAAAACGCTACAGCAACAATGGAAAACAGTATGGAGATTCCTCAAAAAATTAAAAATAGAACTACCATATGACCCAGGAATTCCACTCCTGGGCCAAAGAAAATGAAGAAAATGAAGATACTAATTAGAAAAGATATATGCACCCCTATGTTCACTGCAGCATTATTTACAATAGCCAAGATTTGGAAGCAACCTAAATGCCCATCAATAGATGAATGGATAAAGAATATGTGGTATATGTATACATTGAAATATTACTCAGCCATAAAAGAGAATAAAATCTTGCCATTTGCAGCAACATGAATGGACCTAGAAGGTATTATGCCAAATGAAACGTCAGAGAAAGACAAATACTGTATGATTTCACTTATATGTAGAATCTAAAAAACAAAACAAAGGAATAAATATAATAAAATAGGAAAAAAAAATTCTCCAAAGTCCTTTGCTAATGCCTTTTTTGTTAGAATCCAAGAGTTTTTTGTAAGAGTCAAGGATACTGATTCTTCTGCAAACAGAATATTTACTATATTGACAAAGAAAAACAATAAAAACATGTGTAAAGTTATTCATTGCCAAGAGTAAGAAATTGGAGTAAAAAGAAAAGTTTTCAGCAACAGGTGACTGGTTGAATAAACTTGCAGTACATTCACACAGGGTAAGTATACAGATGTAAAAAAGCTCTCTATATACTAATAGGAAGAGGCCTTCATGTATATTGTTAAATGACAAAAGCAAAGTATAGATCAGTGTATATATCACATTTTGTCTAAACATACACATTTATTTTTGCTTGTATCTATATTAAGAAACAATGAAAAGATAAACAAAAAACCAATTAAAAACACCTATAGCAGGCCAAGGGAAAATGGAGAGAATGGAGTTACCATGGAAGCACATCTTATCAGAATAAAAGTTTTTATTTCATTCTAGTTTTGGAACCATGTAAACAATAAATTAATAATTTAAAAGCCTGGATTTTACCTTTGCTACTTGAGGTCTTCCAAAACATGCAGCATAATGTAAGGATGATGACCTTTGACCCCTATTAACATCAGCACCTCTTTCACAAAGAAATTCTACCTGTAAAATGATGAAGAGTCATAAAGTTGCCTTACTAATATTTCTAACTCTGATTTAAAACATTAGCTTTTATTTATTAGCTTACCATTTCTTGAGTTCCAAAAGCAGAGGCCCAGTTTAATAGAGTCTGACCCACATCATCCATAAAATTTACTTCAAAGGCTGAAAGTTTGAAGGGAAAAAATTAATGTTTGAAAGCCAACAAAATAATAATAAACTTTTCTAAAGTGGGAACCATTTAGAAATTGTTATTAATAATCACTAAATAGAGAGCCCATTTTAAACATTTAGGTCAACTATGAAGTAGTAAATAATCAGCAAACAAATTCTCCTAAGAAAAAGTATTCTAAAATGTTTAAATCCCCAAGGATTCACAAGGCTTTAAGCCTTAAAAATAAACATAAAATAAGAAAAAAATTTACAAAATATGTAATAAAACTCAAGAGTACTATGTGCCTCATAACATAAATATGGAAAAGAACTAAACCACATCTATAATCAAAAGAAAACAAAAGACAAGTCGGATGACCCAGAGGCATCTTTCACCAACTTCACTTCATGAAGCAGTCTAAAAACATTTACTATATATTATGATGATTCACTGTGTCAGTTTCCATTAATCTTGGGAAAACAACAGCCCTAAATTCAATCTGTAGTTAACCTTAGAATTGGTATGATCTGCTTCTGGCAATCAAACAGGTAAATGTCATTTACTTATTCAACAAACATTTACTCAGGTCTTACTATGCACCAGGCTGATAATTTATATACATGGAGAGAGGAGAGGATATGGAAGAGGCTGGCCATTCTGTTATCTGACGTAACTGCTAAAAATACAAGAAACTAGAAATTGCCTATATAATTCCTTATCTCAGTTTTCTCTTTATATTAAAAAAAAAATTTCCAACCTCCTGTGTCAATTGCATCTATAAGTGCATCAGTGTCTTTACTTCGAATACAGTCTATAAGCTGCCGATGTGACCGCTCTCCAGAACTATCCAATCTCCGGAGTCCTGGGATTCTGCCCGTGGATCCAGCACTAGACTTTGGTAAAGCCTTTCGTCCTTCAAATAATAGCACCAAGAGAAGATCAACCAAACGCATGGTGTCAAGCACACATCTTTCATCACCCTGCAATGCACTTTCAATTGAATCCGGAAGCTCCGACCTCAGAAGATCCTGGAAAGAGAATGGGGGGAAATGAGTTTAATATATTTGCATTATACAAAAATACTTCTTCTGAAAGATTAAAAATCTGAGATTCAAAAATAGTCTTACGTGTGTTACTACTGGAGAGCCTCTGCAAAGTGTTGAGAGGAGACTGACAATTGTTGACACTTGGTTACTCAATTTGGAATCTGCAGCTGTGGAAGGCGCTCCTGAGGTGCTGCGACTTGGTTTGCAAGCTGATGATGGCCCTGACACAGTACCACCAGCAGCAGCCATTCTAGACAATAGCTCCTCAGTTAATCCATGCTTGGCTAATGGAGCTGGGTCAACACCACGACGGGTAAATCGGTCAGCTAGTGATGCAAAACATCGCAGAGCTCCATCTGAAACCTAATGATGTAAAGAATATACCCCAAATAGGGATGCAAAGTTATACGCAGATTTTCAACTATGCAGAGGGTCAGCACCCCTAACCCTCATGTTGTTTAAGGGTCAACTGTATATCATAGTTATAAATAGTGGACACTATAAAATCATTTTTTGAAAACAATGTATGCAACAGTGATTATTTACCTGATGATCTTCATGTTTTAATAAACTAGACAGAGATTCTACACAAATTTCCAAAGAAGAATCTTGAGGTTCCATTTTGCCACAGAGTCTTGATACCACAGCCATGGCAGAGTGCAAGGTATCTTTATGAACCAGGTGCCCACTGTCACGAATGAAGGTAAGCACACAATTCAAACCACCAGCCTCGAAGACTGCTCCTGACTCACGAGTGCATATCAGTTCTAACACCTACAATAGTAAAACAAAATTAACAACAACAAAAAAGCCCGATTTTAATTTTCTAGAATCACAGAATTTATTTATTGGTAGCCACATTTTTAAAAGGGCAGGGTCTGAGATAGAGGTGGCAGGTGCCATGTCTGGCTGTGAAGGTAGCAAGAAGAAACCCCTGAAGCAGTCTAAGAAGGCAGCCAAGCAGATGGACAAGGAAGATAAGGCATTCAGAGACAGAAAGAAGAGTAGAAAAAAGGAGCTACAAACAAAAGCTGTGGTAAAGAGTTCCCTGGCCACAGGTGGAATTAAGAAGTCTGGCAAAAAGCTGTTCCTTGTGCCTGAGGCAATGGCGATCCTTAATTCCATTCCTGCTTAAACATCTGGATTCCTTTCCATAACACCTGTTGCCACCTGTAGCTAGAATGAAGTGCTGACTTGAAGCCTGTTGTACACTTAAGAAACTTTTGTTAAAAAAAAAGTGAAGCAAAACAGAATAAATTAATTTTAATATTGTATTTTATTTAGCCCAATACATTCTAGGTGTCATTATTTCAACATATAATCAATATAGAAATTATTGATATATTTTACATTCTTTTGTGCAATAAGTCTTCAAACTTCCATGTATATTTTATTCACAACACATCTTAATTTGGGGTAGCCACATCTGAAGTGTTCAACAGTCATATATAGCTACAATATTGGACAGTACAGGTTTAGGTGGTGAAACCTGAATGGCACCGTAAGAAATACAAGTAATTTAGCAAAAGATTTTAAAGGTCCTAAACACTAAAAAAATATATATTTCAACAAATGCCAGCTGTTACATTATTCATCATCCTCACACTTACTCTATGAATATTAAGACATTAAAAATCAGCTTTTATTTTCTAAATTATATTGATGTTTAACGTGTTCAGGTAGAATGCATTAACAAGCCATAGGTCTTACAGGCATATCAGAAATTTACACTTTATTCTGTAAGCAAGAAAATGTTTTAAGCAGGGAAATGACATGATCAGATTTCCAGTTAATACTGTGGCACATGGGGGACAGGGAGACTGTAGACACAAATGCAAAAATTCAAGCATTAATATTCAAGAGAGGATGAGGGCTTAACTAAGGAAAAAAGAGCAGGAACAAACAGGAAGAAATAAACTAGAAAAGCACTTGATAATTAAATGTGTGGAATAGAAAAAAGGAAATAAAAGACAAAGCACTGGTTTTTGTCTTAAGTGACTGGGTACAAGTTGATGCCACTAATCAAGATAAGAGCTTATCTGTAATGAAAAATAATGAATTCACAAATTCAGGTGATACGTCCAACAGGCTTCTGAATATGGACTCAAGAGAGAGGTCAGTTCTAGAGATAAAGATGTGAAGAATAAACACACACACACACACACATACATACATATATATGGTATTGATGCTCAGAGTTGAGACTGTCAAGGCAAAGTTTATATAGTTTTAAGAAGGTAAAACAGAATTTTAGGAAATACAATTAAAGAATGAATTAAAAAATCTGCCAAAAAAAAACCACAAAAAACAAAAAAAACCTGAGAAAGGGAGAGCAAGGTGTTAACAGAAAAGAAAGAGGTTGAAAATACAGGTCAGTGAATAAGCAATAGAGCAAAATCCCAGTCCTGGAAGAAAACTGAAGTGATGTGATCAAGAGAGGGCTGAGAGGGTGAAAAGCTCTGAACAGAAAAACGAATACCTCTTCCTTTGAGACCAGACACAGACAGAAATAAATCTATAAACACAGATGCAGAAAGTCAAACAGTAACACATAAAAAAGCAACTCTCAAAGCAGAGGGAAGATATTTTCAGGGATCCTTGAAGTTAAAACATTTCTCATAATACTGTACCAGTAATTGTCTTTTTCTTTCTTATTTTCTTAGGAGTGTAGGGCAGAGTTTCCCAAAAGTTATATGAAGTGTGATATAGCAACAGACTGAATGCAGAAACAGATATGAGGATCTGCCGTCTTCTATTAAGCCAGGTATTTTAAAGGAGACTTGCAAAAATGCTTAACAATGCTACTCACTAATTTTCTCTTCAGGAAATAGTCATTTTCATTAAAAATGTAATGTATGTTAACACATAACGAGTTTGTTATTTTATGATAAATTAATAAATATTTTAAAATTTCCACTTTTAATATCTAATATGGCAAATATAAATAAATATTGCTCCCTGGGCTCCTCAATAATTTAAGACTTGCAAAGGGATCCTGAGACAAAAAATTGTGAAATCTGCTGACCTAGAGCAGTAAGAATCATAAAAAGAATGAAACAAAAATCATAAAAGAGTATCATATCAAATAATGTGTTCAAGTAGTTCCAATAAACTACTGACCAGTACTGATGCTTTTAAAGTCACATAAAATTTATAATTCATCCTCTCAGGAATAAAACAAAACAGCCAACTCTAAAGGATATACAGCAAAATAGTTAAATCCACGGGCCCTAGAACCAGACAAATCTACTCTTGGAATCTTGGCTCTCTGCCACTATTTTTATTACCCCAAGCAAGTTACTTAATCTTGGTATGCTTGAATTTCTTTCACCTATAAAATAAAAGTGATGATATTAGTGGCACCTACCTTATATAGGACTGTCATGAAGATTAAATGAGTTAATACATGCAAAGTGTTTAAAATAATGCCCAGCACTGCTGGCATCAGTATTAGTTGTCATGGTTATTGTTGTTACTATATGCATACAAAATTGTTTGGGGTGAGAACAGGGATAACCTATCTTACAGTGTTAGTGGCTAACAGAA
This sequence comes from Camelus dromedarius, assembly GCF_036321535.1. Classification (NCBI taxonomy): domain Eukaryota; kingdom Metazoa; phylum Chordata; class Mammalia; order Artiodactyla; family Camelidae; genus Camelus; species Camelus dromedarius. The sequence goes on from NC_087440.1 coordinate 37,548,437, forward strand.
ACCAAAAAGCATTGAGGCAACACAGAAGAGCATATTAGTGACCTACAATTTTCCTTCAAAGATTAGATTTCTTTTCCCAAGTCCTATGAGTTCTCCTTTGGTACCACAAGGACTGTGACTTCCACTATTCTTAACCACTCTCAAAAAGTAAGACTGATGATGGAAAGAATTCAGTATTTTTTTTCAAAATATACTTTTTATTCTCTAAGTGATCTTATAATGGCCCAACAAATCATTAAGACTTACCTTTACACATTGTTCAGCTAAATCTCTGCTAGTTCTGTTGTTAAGTTCAACCACAACCAAACGATTGCAGAGCGCTTTTATAGCTCCATCTACTCCAACAATCCTTCGGGTGCATTCTGCAGATACGTCCAGGTAGTATGTTATGGCACGGGCTGTCACCTCTAACACATTGTCTGGAGCACTTTCATCAAGAAAAATTTTGCAGAGGGCTGGCAAGAAAGTGCGAGGAGGACATCTGTAGTGAAAGAAATCACATTACACCTAGGATTACTAAATTCTTAACATCAAAAAATTAACAAAATAACATAATAAAAACTATAATATAATACATGCTCAATACTGTGTTTGCATGTGTATTAGGTAATATTTCTCACATTGCTTCTGCTACCATAGTAATAATACTCACATGCTAATTTCATCCTTGCCGAAAATATCAACTTGTAAAGTTTAAAGTAGCAGGATTAACTTGAAACCATGTAGTACAAAAATTCTTATTCAGTACTCAGCTCAAACATCAATTGCTCTGTAAAACCTTCTCTAACCTTCCCAAATAGTTAAGTGGCACTTTCTTGTTCCTAAAACCTCATTAAAACAGTGCCCACGCTGTTTAATATATCATTTTATTCCCTTATTTACATTAAGCGTTTCTGAATGCCAAGCACATCGTTCAATTCATATTTTATGGGAACAAGTGCTGATGTGAGGTTTAACAGACCAAAGTAAAACACAGAATGACACCTGTGTAACCTTTCTGGTCCTGTTTCCTCATTTGTAAAGCAAAGCAAATACCTAAATAATGCCTACTTTATATGTATGTTATGTTTATATGTATGTATGTTAGTTGAAATTATATACATTAAACACTTAGTACCTTGGCACCATATTAAACTAACTTCAGTTGCCCTTTCCTCCTATGCAAAGCTAACGCCTGCTGTTTAAACTTGCATAAGACAGTTTTATCAAAAGCAGATTTTGCTTTTTTATCAATATTTTATCAACACTTATATTATAAAAGACCATAAATTACATTTAGTAGAAATCTCAGTAATATGACAACAAATACTTTAACTTCTCTGCATAGACTAAACTTTAAAAGGGCTACAGAAAACACAAAAGACACTACAGTTGTCCCTCAGTATCCAAGAGGGATTGAGTTCAGGCCTCTCTGTCCTCACCATGGATACAAAAATCTGCAGATGCTCAAGTCCCTTATATTAAATGATACAGATACAGAGAATACGTGGATACAGAGGGCTGATTGTACTCTTTAACATTTCAGTGGAACTATTTTTCCTCCAATTTTTAGAGTGTGTATATCTTTAGTAGCTTTTAAAAAATATTTGTATGTGGCCGGCAGGCATATGAAAAGATGTCCAATGTAACAAATTATTAGAGAAATGCAAATTAAAACTACAATGAGGTTTCATCTCACACCAATCAGAATGGCCATCATTAAAAAGTCTACATATAATAAATGCTGGAGGGTATAGGATAAAAGAATCCTCCCACACCATTTGGTGGGAATACAAATTGGTGCAGCCACTATAAGAATAGTACAGAAGTTCCTTAAATAACTAAAAACAGAGTTATCATATGATCCAGCAATCCCATTCCGGGGCATATATCCAGAGACAACTCTAACTCGAAAAGATACACGCACCCCTATGTTCACAGCAGCACTTATTTACAATAGCCAAGACGTGGAAGCAACCTAAATATCCAGATGACTAGATAAAGAAAGAGTGTGTGAGTGTGTGTGTGTGTGTGTATAAATACTATTCAATCATAAAAAAGAATGAAATAAGGCCATTTGCAGCAACATGGATGGACCAAGAGATTATCATATTAAGCGAAGTAAATTAGAGAAAGACAAATATCATATGATACCACTTATATGTGGAATAAAGAAAAGATACTAATAAACTTATCTACAAACTGGAAACAGACTCACAGAAAACAAACTCTGATTACCAAAGGGTAAAGGGGCCAGGAAGGACAAATTAGGAGTTTGAGATTAACATATACACAAACTACAATATATAAAATAGATAAACAACGAGGACCTACTGTATAGCACAGGGAACTATATTCAATAACTTACAATAACCTATAATGGAAAAGAATCTGAAAAATATATTATATATGTATATGTATACAAACCACTCTGCTATACACCTGAAACTAACACAAAATTATAAATCAACTATACTTCAATGAAAATCATCTGAAAAATCTACATGAATGTCAAAGAACCTGTATCCTTCAGTGTCTGCTTGGATGATGTTCACTTAAGGGGTTCAGCAGCCGTAATATTATCAAAGATTTTAGAAAACCTCTTGCATTCAATGATTGACCAGTCACTGATTAAATACAGGTGGTTTTTATTAGCCAGCATCACTGGCAACTTATGTCACATAGTCACTTGTAATTTTTCTTTTCTTTTCTTTTTAATAACACTATTCAGTTCATGGCATACTATCATCATTTTGTGAAAGACTTTTTAAAAATTTTATTCTGTGGATTTCTATTTCCTCATCTTCCAATTCTTTTTTTCCCCCACCCATAAGTCATTTATCTGGAGTAACAAGTAAGTATCTTTTCAATCCAAATTCTACATTTTTATTGAGATACTTCTTTTAAAAAACATTTTATTTATTATTGTATTATTTAATTATTTTATTTGGGGGGTAATTAGGTTGATTTAGTTTTAGAGGAGGTACTGGGGATTAAACTCAGGACCTGGTGCATGCTAAGCATGTGCTCTACCACTTGAGCTATACCCACCCCCCTTACTTGTAACTTTTCTAAGGAAGAAATGCTTTTAAGACTAGGTTATGGGAGATACTCCACCAGTTCTCAGGTAAGATCAGAAGACTAGCTAGCTATTAGAATCTGAAAGCATTTTTGCCACTATCTACATTGGCATAAGTAGTAAACTGAAAGAAAAGACTGTAAGAGTGTTAATACTATTAAGGAACAACACAGTCTTTTAAAAAGTAATGTTTTTTTCCTTAGAAAACAGTAGCTTTTGAATAAAGAATAAAATGCTGAAGCTGAAAATCCTAACACCAAATAACAAGAATGAATCTACCATATGCTTTATATTAAAAATGAGAAAATTATTTATCTACCTTATACAGTACAAAAACTGCAAATCAAAAAACAAAACTGAAGAGAAATGTTTAATGTAACTTTCTGTGTTTCATGGGGAAATGCGGTTATTTGCTTATCTGGGGAATAACTATGTTCCCTGCTGTGTTCCCTAAAACGTGACAAATCTGAACAAGTATTGTTAAAGGGCCAGTTTAAAAAAACAAAAACAGAAAGTCCGTTCTTTTTTTTTTAATGGAGGTGCTGGGGCTTGAACCCAGGAGCTCTCACATGCTAAGCATATGCTCTATCACTGAGCCACACCCATCCCAGACAGAAAGTTCTAAACATAGGTTCTCAGCTTTTAACTTTTATCAGTTTTATTTCTAAGAGGAAAATAAAAACAGTCTGCATAAGTAAGAGCTTATTTCTAAGTCAAGTATAGTGGAAACCTGCTTTGTAAACTTCTTAAAGGTATGGTACAAACATCTATTGTAACTTTTGGCTATTGGACAACAAAAAAGTTTTTTTCTAGCTCTTGAGTTAACTTTTTCAACCATGAGAAGGTATTTTAGGCATATTCACTAATCTTTCAATGTAGAACCAAAGCAAATTACAAAAATCTCAACAATACAAGTTAACTATAAATTAAGCAAAAAGTAGGGAAAAACATGTCAGTATTAAATAATGAATTCTGAAAAGTACAGAATAGTTGAAAGAACGCTGTTATGATACTTAAAAGTTCATTTTGCAACAAAACAAATTACTAACAAGTGCTGTTTTTTAATAAACTCTGCTGGATATACTGCTTTAACATAGTCACTGTGATATAAACATATAAGACCTTAAAACTATCTTTTCACTTGTTGGTTAGGGAATTTCTTAGTATAATTTCCAAAGACACCCTGCGTTGATAGATACTTCAACTCAGTCTTTAAATTCAACTTGAGCTTCATGGTTATTCAATAAGCTCTTGACTACCTCCTATGAATAAGACCCTCAAGTTCCTTGCCGTTTTCCTGGGCTACAACCACAATCACACTTTCCATGGGTCTGAATCCATGTCAATAGAGATTAACTAAGAAACAAATTTACATAATCAAGAAAACTGATCTCATTATAAATTTGTGATCACCAACATTAAATGAGTACAATGTCCAATCATTCTGCTACATTTCTTCCACTGTCTGCAGTGAGTACTTCACACCTTTTCCTCAATTTTCTCTCGGCTTTTTGACTTTTTCCACTCTAGCCTCAGTCCTAAACTCTGTTCTCTTCTCTCTCTATTCCCTTTGTTCATACACCATACCTATAAATCACATTCACATATTATGAAAACTTCCAAAATGTTATCTCCACCCAGGCCAACTAACTCACTACCACTATCTGCATTTAGAATTACCACAGGTATATTAAAATGAATACATTCAAAACAAAATTCCTGATATGTGCTATCACCTCCAAATCGCTGCCTCTGTAAATATCACAACCATCCAGAAAGCCAGAAATCTGAGAATCATCCTTAGCTTCTTCTTCTTTTTCCTCACATTACACATCCAACCCGTTAGTTAAATCCCACCAATTTTCTCTCTAAAATATATCCTAAATCTCTCCACTTCTCTCCACATCATTGTTTACAACCCTACTCTAAGCCAACTTCAAACTCATGTTTGGACTACTGAAACAGTCACTCTGACATCCACGAAAGAGACGTCTAGCACTAGCGTTGAGGAAGCTATTTCTAAAGGAAGGAGGAGGTCAATCTGGAATAAGATGCAAGAGCATGCATAAAGTAAAGAGGGCATCGGCACAGGGCAATGCCCCAGTTATGGGCAACTGACACATACGGGGGAAGGGAAGTGTGATCAAATAAATACACTGAGGATAACGGGAACCAGGTTTCTCACTGCAGACTGGAGTTGGAAACACATAAAGAGAAAATTAAAATGAACCCTGTGGTGTTAGATTGGAACTGGAGATATTGGTATGAACTCATGGTTTTTAATAGACAGACAGAAAGATAAAGATAAAGATGCTAATGTGTGTGTTGATCCCTCCACCAAAAATGCTTTTTCCCAACTCTTCCCATAGCTGGCTCTTTGTCATCCTTCCTGTCAGCCTAAATGCCACTGCCTCAACTCCGGGGCTTACCTTTCCTAACTACCCAAAACATGACTATTTCTTGTCATAATTTACTTGATATATAGAGAGCAAATATAAATTATACATACAATTTTTATTATTTTATTTTAAATTATTAATTTGTTTTTACATTTATTTTATATACTTTATATTATATTAAAAATTATATTAAGTATAATATATAACTATTATATAATTTATATATTCATGTATTTATATATATATTGTTTAATATTACTACTTATTTATATTTTTATTATTTTCTGTCCATTTTAACTCTCTCCTAGGAATAGAGATGTATTTCATACAGCACCCAGCAGGGTTCTCTGCACACGGGAAGGCATTTAAGTTTTGTCTGTTGAATAAATGATACCAAGAAAAAAGCAAGAACTTTTTTTCCTTAAGGAAAGAGAAACCAAACAGAAAGAATTCTATTTGCTCCCTTAGAGATCTGTTTCTCCATTCTTGAGCCCAACCCTCACTAATATGCCCCCACCCCTCCACAAACATGACTCCACCCTGTCCCAACCCCCATCAGGTCACCCATCACCTTCCCATACTTCACACCTTCCCACAACACAAATAAGTGAATCCACTGCCATCTCTCATTTCCCACAGAGAGCAAAATGCCAACTCTAGACTCTAGTCTAAACTCCTCTCATAAACCCCAGAATTAATTACAGACCCAGCTGCCTCCTCTACTCATCTATCATACCGAGTGACGTTTCAGGAACCATCAAACACAACCTGCTCAAAACCATACAAAGTTTCCCTACCAAAACCCATACTACTTATTCTCTAATCTACCACCGAAACAGTCACTCAAGTAAAAATCCTAAAATTCTTCCAAACTCTTATTTCTAAAATACAAAATTCAAAACCTAATCCTGATGGTTCTAGCTTCTAAATCTGTTTAATATCTGTCCCTCCCCTTGAATTCCAACTCTCATTATTTCTTACCTGGATTAGGACAATGGCTTCCTAACCAGAATCTCTCACTAGAACTTCCAGATACTCATGCCCTTGCATCCGTCTCTTCTGCAAGAAACATTTATCCTCTCTTCCTCCTTTTCACTTGTGTTCCTTTTTCAAAGCGACTTTTAAAATTAAAATTTAAAAAAAAATTTATAAGGCTTAGGTCAGAAAGTACCTCCTCTAGGAAGTCTGCCTTAGACTAACCTCGAGGATGGCCTCAGTTATGTTCCTCTTGGGTGGTTTCAGAGAATTCAGTGAAACCTGTCTGTCAAACTGTATTATATTTTCCCATTTATCTGTCTCACCCATGAAAACATGAGCTATGTGATAGCAGGGTCTGTATCCTATCTATCTCTGTTTTCCTACAACCAAGTTCAGTACTTGTTACCTAGTGGACACTCAAATATTTGATAAATAAATATATGAAAATAATCCCAGTCTCAAAATATTCACTTTAATAGAAAGAAATATAATACAATTAAGTAAGAATAAGTATAATAAGTGCTATAATAAAAAATCTAAAAGAAGTAAGTTCATAAAGAGCTCTGTGAGGGAGGAGTTACTATCCAAAATATATAAACAGCTCACACAACTCAACATCAAAAAAAATTTTTTTTAATGGGCAGAAGACCTTAATAGACGTTTTTCTGAAAAGGACATGCAGGTGGCCAACAGGTACTTGAAAAGATGCTCAGCATCATTAATCATCAGAAAAATGCAAATCAGGGGGGAGGGATATAGCCCAGTGGTAGAGGGCCTGCTTAGCATGCATGAGGTCCTGGGTTCAATCCCCAGCACTTCCATTAAAAAAAAAAACAAACAAAAAACCAGAACCTAATTAGTAACTCCCCCACAAATAACTTAAAAACAACAAAAATTGCAAGTCAAAAGTACAGTAAGATATCTCCTCACACCTGTCAGAACGACTTATCATTAAAAAGAACACAAATAAGAAACGCAGGCAAGGATGTGAAGAAAAGGGAACCCCCTATACTGTTGGTGGGAATGTAAACTGTTGCAGCCACTGTGGAAAAGTTTGGAGGGGTCTCAAAAAACTAAAAAATAGACATGGATGGACTTAGAGGGTATTATGCTAAGTGAAGTAAGTAAGACAGAGAAAGACAAGTACTGTATGACATCACTTATATGTGGAATCTAAAAAATAAAACCAGTTAACACAACAAAAAAGAAACAATCTCACAGATACATAGAACAAACCAGTGGTTACCAGTGGGGAAAGGGAAGGGGTGAGGGGCCAGATAGGGGTAGGGGATTAAGAGACACAAACTATTATGTATAAAATAAATAAGTTGCAAGGATGTATTGCACAATGCCAGGAATATAGCCAGTATTTTGTAGTAACTATACATGGAATGTAACCTTTGAAAATTGTGAATCACTATGTTGTACATCTATAACTTATGTAATATTGTACATCAACCATACTTCAATTAAAAAGACAAGTTCCGAGAGGGAAAGCTCAACTCAGGGGATTTGGGGAAAGGAAAACCTCACAAAAAAAGGAAGAAATTTGAATTAAATCAAGGCATTCTCTGCCTTGAAGAGTTACTGCAAGGATCTGAGAGTATATAAAATATAGTGCTTAGCACATAAAAGATGCTCATATAAACCACATGGAAGAAGTTGGCCAAATAGACCAGCTCTTGTGTGGTAAGTAAGGAGAATAGTATGTGCAAAGGATAGAGGCTTAAAGAATTTTATGACACAGTAGGCTGTATATTCCAACAATATCCATATTATCTCCCATCCCACATATCCATATATTCTTTTTTACAATGTGATTTAAATACTCTTCCCATTGAGAGGGCCTATGTTTCCAGGCAGGTTTATGATTACAGTGAAAGTTATCACTTTGTGACTTCTAACGCTAAGCCAATTCTACCGCATTCTCTTAGGACTCTTGCTCTTGGAATGTAACCACAATGCTGTGAGGAAGCCCAGTTAGTCATATCGCAAGGTCAGTAGGTGTTTCAAGTAATAAACCCAATTAAAAGCCAGTACTCAAGGGCATGTGAGAGAACAAGTCATCAGATGATTCTAGTGCCTAGTCATCAAGCTTTTGTTACTTACAAGTAGGATCATACTACAAAGACTATCCTATAAGTTGCTTACTCCCTTAATGTGTTGTGGCCACCTTTCCAGATTAATATAAACAGGTATAGCTCAATCTTTCTACATAATATCCCATCTAAAGAAAGGCCACACACTGTTAAGCATTTAGACAGTTTCTAGTTTTTTTACTATTTGAAATGATGCTGCAGTTAACAATACTGGAGGTATATATCTTTGCACACTTGAACCAGTATTTATGATGGAAAGACTCTCATGTGTATTTCTGTGTGTGCATCTTTAGTTTGACAGATATCAAACTGACTTCTAAAGAGGCTATACAGTGTATAATCCCACCAGAAGCATTTTGGAGTACCTATTTCCCCACTCCTAGGCCACAAAGAATAACGTTACTGTTAAATTGATAAATATTTTAAAACATTATTTCATAAAATTTGGCTGGCTATCACAGAATTTAACAAACATTTAAAATTAAATACAGACTATTTGAACTCCCACCAAGAAGACAAACAGACAAAAATCTCAAGTTGTATACATATACACATACACAGAAATACTTCAGGATATACAAAGTCTCTATTAGAATAGCAAAAGTCATAAAATAAATCCCCAATAAATTCAACATTCTTATTTTATTTCTGTAATTCTAATACAGACTTTTTTTCTGTATGAACATGTACTTTAAGGCAGATATAAAAAAAATTAAACTACCAAACTGAGTATATATTAACATCATTTTAAAACTTCCACTCCAATTTCTCTTAAAAGATAAAAATCGAAATTCACTAACCTACTCATTCATTCCTCCAAGGAATGAAAACATGTAACATTATCTTCAAATAGATTCCCCTCCAATCAACTCTAAATCTCAAAACAATCAAAAACCACAAAGTCGTCTATCAAGCACAGTTTAATTCTGAAATTAGTTATGAGAAGATAGTTATATATGAAAATTTTGTCAGACTTCTAACAATAACTAAATATTATGAATTCAAACAGATAAGGAAACTTTGGTTTCTTATATGTAATTCTGAAGTCAGTTCAAAAAAATGTCATCAGGCAAAAATGTATGTATAAAGATGCTCACTATTACATAACCTATATCTCAAATAACAAGGGCATCATCAAGTATATGATAGTGCAGGCTTTTTAAAAGCTGCTTACTAAGAACTTATAATATAAATAAAGAAAAGGAAAAAAATATGTCCATCATGGTATTTATCATGTAAGAATATGCAGAGAAGAAACTAGAGCAAAAAGTTACAATTGCTTATTTCTAGACGGTGCAATTATACATAATTTTCATTCTCCAGACTTTTCTGACTTTTCCAAATTTCTGAAACAAACATATTTTATAACTGTCAAAAATAAATCTAAAGTTTGGGGCTAGTCAATTGGACAAAGCTAGACAACAGCAGACGGATTGGGGAAGAAAGTCAAAATTTAACGACCCATGATGGAAGTGAGTTTCAAGGGCTTTTTTCCTTTTCTCCTTTCTTTTCCAGCCTTGACCCTGGATAAGATAACTCCCAAACCATGTGGCGGGAGGATACAACAAAAACTCTGAGAAAACCAAGAAAAGGGGACTCCATGAGCCAGAGGGTGTGGGGAGAAACTCCTGGAGTTTTTCCCTCTCAGTCTGGTCCCAAAGCCAGCCCCAGACTAACCCTAATGATACATGCACAGTACAGTAGAGGTAGCATGAGCATCTAAGGCCACGGAAGAACTGGGAACTAAGAAAAGGAGTCCCTTTAGTCAATAGAGCATGAAAGGAATCATGTTTTGTTTTGTTTTTTTTTAAACATTGGAATCACGTTTTTTTTTCTCTGTTTTCTCTTACTACTTTCACCTTGAGGGTAGACCCAGTCCCAGTAAGTGTATGACAATACAAAGGGTAGAAGGATGGAGGTAGAGGAGTGGTGAAGTGTGGTTAAAAACCTCAAGAGATCCCTAGCTTTCTTACTAGTGAAAAAGGGCTCCTGGTAGTTGAAAGATGCAGAGGAAATCTCAAGAAAGGAAAGAACTAGAAAAATGATCCCTGACACAAGTCCTGATGTCACCTCAAATCTGTACAAGTGGAGGACAAAGCTAAAGAACAGCAGCAAAGACTCTGACAACTGCACTATGCCATAATCCACAACCCAAGTCCCAGACTAAACTCTGAGTGACACATGTGCAGACCCAAACACCATAACAAAGACCAACACTGGAACCACCACCCAAAGAGAGCAAGACAGAACTTGCAATCTAAATTTAACCAAGTTGACTGCATGTAAAAGAAAACCACAAAATCAAAATTCTAAAGAGGATTTTTATAAAATCCAGAGTCTCACAATATAATATGCTAAATGTTTATAATAAAATCCAAAACAACTTAACACACACACACACACAAATCAATACAATCTGACCTATCCAAGAAAAAAGACAGTCAACAGATGTAACCCTGAGACAACCTAGGTGTTAAAATTATCAAAAAGGATTCTAAGTCAGCTATTTTAACTATACTCCATGAACATTCTTGAATGTGAACATTTCTGAAATGACTGAAAGCAAGTTTTCAACAGGAAAACAAAGTATGAAAAAGAATCAAATGAAAATTTTAGAAATGAAAAACACAATTTGTAGGGGGAAAAAATCACTTCATTGGGTGGGCTCAAGAGAATGAACTGACAATACTTCAGTTAGAAAAAAAAGAAGAGACTGAAGATGACAGAGTCAGTGAACTTGAAGACAGATCAATAAAGCTTATCCAATCTGAAGAACACAGAGAAAAAAAAATGGGGGGGAAGGAACACAGAGTCTTAGAGACCTGAGGGAATCATATCTAACAGTAACATTTGTGTGCCACTGGAGCCCCAGAAGGAGAAAAGAACTGGTACAGAAAATAGACTTGAAGAAACTTTCCAAATTTGGTGAAAGACATAGATTCAAGAAGCGCATCAACCCTCAAACAAGACAAATTCAAAGACAACCATGTACAGATAAATCATAATCAAACTGCAAAAAAGTCAAAGGTAAAGAAAAAAAAATCTTGACAGCAGCAAGGAGGAAAACACCACAAAGAAATAAGGATGAATGCAGATTTCCCATCAGAAACCATAAAGGCCAGAAGACAGTGGAACATCTTTAAAATGCTGAAGAGAATTGGCACCCCAGAATTCTATATCCAGCAAAAATATCTTCACAGCATGAAAGCAACATAAAGACATTCTCACACTGCTGGTGGGAATGCAGTTTGGTGCAGCCACTATGGAAAATAGTGTGGAGATTCCTCAAAAGACTAGGAATAGACTTACCATATGACCCAGGAATCCCACTCCTGGGCTTGTATCCAGAAGGAAATCTACTTCAGGATGACACCTGCACCCCAATGTTCATAGCAGCACTATTTACAATAGCCAAAATATGGAAACAGCCTAAATGCCCATCAACAGGTGACTGGATAAAGAAGATGTGGTATATTTATACAATGGAATACTACTCAGCCATAAAAACTGACAACATAATGCCACTTGCAGCAACATGGATGCTCCTGGAGAATGTCATTCTAAGTGAAGTAAGCCAGAAAGAGAAAGAAAAATACCATATGAGATCGCTCATATGTGGAATCTAAAAAACAAAAACAAAAACAAACAAACAAACAAAGCATAAATACAGGACAGAAATAGACTCAGACAGAGAATACAGACTTGTGGTTACCAGGGGGGTGGAGGGTGGGAAGGGACAGACTGGGATTTCAAAATTGTAGAATAGATAAACAAGATTACACTGTATAGCACAGGGAAATATACACAAAATGTTATGATTACTCACAGAGAAAAAAATGTGCCAATGAGTGTGTATATGTCCATGAATGACTGAAAAATTGTGCTGAACACTGGAATTTGACACAACATTGTAAAATGATTATAAATCAATAAAAAATGTTAAAAAAAAAAAAAGACATTCTCACATGAAGCAAAACTAAGAGAATTCATCACCAACAGACTTCCCCTAAAATAAATGCTAAAGAAAGTTCTTCAAGATGAAAGAAAATGATACCACAGAGATACATGGAACTTCAGGAATGAAGGAAACAGCAGAAGCGATAAATATCTGGGTACATATAATAGATTATTTTCCTCTTACCAAATGTTGAAAGCAAAAATTATAACATTTTATCTTGAGATCTTCAGCATTTATAGATTTAACACATATGGCAACTATAACACAAAAAGAAAAGAGGGTAAAGGGATCTGCATGGTTTTAGGCTTCTTCATTTCACTTTAAATGGTAAAACATGAACTCTAAATTAACTATAATCCCTAAAGCAACCACTAAAAATACAAAGAAACAAAGTAAAAAAACCAATACATAAAATGCTACCAAAAAAAATCACAAAAACTCAAGTCATTCAAAAAAATTAGGAAAGGAGAAACAGAAACAAAGAAGAAAAGAACAACAAAACCCAAATAATACAATGTTAGACATACATGTAACCATACCAAAAAGTACATTAAATGTAAATGGTCTAAACTCACCAAATAAAAACAAGAGGTTGTCAAGCTGAATTAAGAAAAACACAAGCCAACCACATACTGTCTACAAGAAACTCACACTATATATAATGATATAGACTGGTTAAGACAAAAAGATGGAAAAAAAGATACCAAACGCTACCCCAAAAAAAGTTTGGGTGACTACATGTATGTCAGCACACTTCAGAACAAGGAAAATTACCAGAGATAAAGAGGGACATTACATAATGGTAGAAGGGTCAATTCATCAAGAAAACCTAACAGTACTATAGATACCTAACAGAGTTGCTAAATACACGAAGCAAAAACTGATAGAATTAATGAGAAATAGATACAACTAAAATTGTACTTGGAGACTTCAACACCCCCATCTCAGTAACCTTAACAACAGATAGAAAATCAACAAGAATATAGACTGAAGAACACTATCAATCAATTTGACCTAATTTGACACCTGTTGAACATTCTACTCAACAACGGAATACACATTCTTCTCAAGTGCATACTGACCAGTCACCAAAAATAGACCATATTATGGGCCATAAAACAAACCTTAATAAATCTAAAATAACTGAAATAATATTAAGTGTGTACTCTGACCACAATAGTAACACAAAAATACCTGGGAAATCCCGAAACACTTGGGAATTAAGAAACATATTTGTAAATAACCCAAGAGTAAAAAAAGAAAGTTTCAAAGAAATTTTAAAAATATTTTTAACTAAATGAAAATGAATATACAACAGCAATGAAAGTATAAAAGAGAAATTTATAGTATTAAATGCCTATATTAGAAAAGGTCTTGAATCTCAGCTTCTACCTAAGAAAATTAGAAAAAAAATCAAATTAAACTCCAAACCAATGCAGAACTAAGGAAATAATAAAGAGCAGAAATCAATGAAACAGAAAACAGAAAAACAGAAAAAATGAATGAAACCAAAAGCTGGTTCTTTGAAGAGATAAATAAAATTGATAAACCTCTAGTCAGATTGATCAAAAGATAAATATGACCAGTATCAGGATAAAAAGGAGAATTATCACTACAGATTGTACAAACATCCAAAGGACAAAAAATACTATAAACAATACTATGTCCATAAATTTTAATTTATATTAAATACACAAATTCCTTAAAAGATATACTACTACAATTTACTCATAAAGAATTAAGCAACTCAAGCAGTCCTCTGTCTATTATAGAAATTGAACTAGCAGTAAAAATCTTCAAATATATCAATTTATTCTCTTATGGATCATGCTTTTGGTGTTCAAGAATATCTGCTTAACTAGGGTCACAAAGGATTTCTCCTATTTTTTCTTCTAAAGGTTTTATAGTTTTAGGCTTTATGTGTAGGTATATGATTCCTTTCAAATTTGTTTTTGTATATGGTATGGGGTATTGATAAAGATTATTTCTTTTTTGCATATGGCTATCCAATTGTTCCAGCAGCATAAAAAAAAAACAAACTCCTTTTTCCACTGAACTGTCTTTGCACCTTTGTTGAAATAAGTTGTCCAGGAAGGTGGCAGTCTGAACTCTCTATTCCATTTCATTGATCAATTTACCTTTACAACAATATCACACTGTTCTGATCAATGCAACTATGTAATAAGAACTGAAATACAGCAGTACTAGTCCTCCAACTTTAATCTTTATCAAAGTTGTTTTGGGTAACGTAAGTCCTTTGCACTTCCATCAAGAATTTTGAAATCAGTTTGTCAATTTCTACATCTTGTCAGATTTATCTTTAAGAACTTCAAAAGAAAAAAAGAATTTCAGAAGAAATAAAAACTCAAATATATGCAGAAATCTATAATGTTTACAGTAACTTTGATCATAATCATAAAAACAAGAAAAACCCAAATGTCTTTCAAGAGGTGAATGGATAAACCACCTGTGGTACGTCTGTAAAATTAAATACTACTTAGCAATTAATGGAATGGGACTATTATACACACAGTAACAGATGACTTTCAAATATAATACACTACATGAAAGAAGCCAGACTCAAAAGGCTGTACACTGTAAGTATCATTCTATTTATACAACATTCTGGAAAAATCAAAACTGTAGCAACAGAGAAAAGACCACTGACTGCCAGACATTAGGACTGGGAGAGGGTTTAACTTCAAAAAGAAAACTCTAGGGAGTTTTTGGGAGTTATGGAAACTGTTCTGAATTTCAGTTATGGTGATGGTTATACAACTCAATGCATTTTTCAAAACTCAAATTTTACCATAGGTAATTTAAATACACTTAAGATAGCATGCATATAATAATCAAAGTTCTCCCTGAACAGTGCTAAAAGAATATTAGTATGGCACAAAAGTTTATATACATTACCATTAAAAATTTAAACTTGTAAATATTTCCCTCCTACATTACAGGTAGAAAATATTTTTATATATTAAACCCAGTAGTATATAATAATACCCATTTATAGACCCAAAGGTAACCTAATTAGGAAACTAAGATCACTCAGTCTCAGGGGGACCAGATAGTTCAGCGGTAGAATGCGTACTTAGCACTCAGGTGGTCCTGGGTTCAAATCCCAGTACCTCCGTTAAATAAACAAACAAACCTAAGTACCTCCCCCGAATTATAAAAAAAAAAAAACCCACTCAGTCTATATACAACTACTATTAGACCAGTTAACCACACAAATGAGATTAAGAGGAATATTGGGATGAATCCAATTTAAGCAGAAATTTCCAAAATGTTACCCGCAATGACCTAAGAATCTTTCCCTAACGGAAGTAGAGATAAGTAACTTAAAACAAGAAGTTTTTTCCAGATGCTGTTACTCGGACTAGGGCCCAGATTTCATAAGATTTACAATATAAAGAAATTTGATTTTTTTTTTAAATATAGGAAGTTACCTGTAGTAACTGGTGATATTTTACTGAATATACTGTAAACTGGGCACTTCCTTTCTTAAAAAACAAAAATAAAAATTTTAACTGTAAAAGATTAATAAATATGGTTTCTTGAAGGTAATAAATAACATCTTTTGATCCATTTTATCTTTTATTCCATTTTTGCCCGTGCCCAGCCTTGACTGTGTATTGCTTAACTAAAAATAATTCCTGGCATAGCAGTTAAAAATTATAGCCTTCCCTCTCAAAGAAAGAGGTCAAATTCCAATATGTAGACTTGCTTTTCTCTAATTAAAATACACATAGTAACTTGACTGTAATTCATTCAACAGGTATCTAACTATTGAATGCCTTTTTGTGCCAAGTACTGTGCTAGGTGCCGGAAGTAGGATACAAAGATGAGTAAGGCAGAGCTGGGCTCTGAGGAAATCAAGAGATCTAATGACACGGGCAACAAGTATACAAAGAACACATATATATTGCTATAAACTAGAAGAGTGTTTTGTTTTTCACATTTTTAAGGTGACAGACACTTTGGTAACAAAATAAAGCTCACTGAAGCTCATTATCTATGGGCCTCCTAGAGCACAAGGTTAAGAACTCTGACAGAGCATGTTTCTCATCGTCCAGCACTTCTCTCTGCTGTCCACTGAAAATTGCATACACAGTTGCTGTCAGTTTATGGAAATTTACTTACTTAATTTTTTAGGATTATGTGTATTTAATACAATGAACATATTCTGTTCATTGTAAACACAATGCTCTTCCTCCTGCAGACACCTTAACCAGTTTCTTGACTCCAGAAATACTTTCTATCAGCATTTTAGACACTGTGTAAAACAGGAATAATATAAAGAATTTCTTCAATTCATTCAATATCTGGATATTAACTACTGTATGCCAGGCACTATGTTTAGCAAATGGAAAAACAAAAGTAATAGTAGGATGTATGTGGGAGGTACAGTAGAGGTCTTTGAAGGCATTTAAATTTTATCCATTAGGTAAAGGACATAAAAGATTTTGTAAAAGAGAGTAATAGAGTCAAATCAATATTTTTAGACTGTAGTCAATTATACCTCAATAAAGCTGGAAAAAAGACCATAAAAATATTTTAAAACTGTAACTCTGGGTATAGTTAGCTTACAGGTGAGGATATCTGTTATGAAGTTACTAGCACTATATGAGCATAATCATTTCCCCTTACCAATCCTAGACATTATCATTTTTTTTAATCTCCTACTTTGAGGAGAAAATAGATATCAGAGAGAATCTCTTCAACTTTTAACCAACAAGCCTAAAACACCTGCATCTAAACCTCTCCATCTTCCCTGTGTTATAAGGAACACACTGCCTTAAAACTCTCTCTCCACCAGTGGATCAGAGTTTTGATACTCAATGTGGGATTTTTCTGACCAACAGCTCCAACATAACCTGACAGCAGAGTAGGAATGCAGAATATCATGCATCACACCAGACTATCAGAACCAGAATTTGCATCTTAACAAGATCCCCGGGTGATTCACACTATGCACATTAAAGTTTAAAAAGCACTACTCTTGACAAAAGCAAATTCTCTCCCAGTTTCTCAGAATCCTTACTTTATGAATTATCCATTCTCTCTCCTAACTCTTTGACCTTCAAAAGAAAAAGTCCTACATCCCTATTCTAATCCAACTTCTCAAAAAAGCTTTCCTCACTCCGTCTCCATTTCTTCATGTTACTCCTCAATCCATTCAAATCAGCCCCTCACCACCATTCCACTCAGCTCTCATTAAGATCAATGACCTTGACAATGTTGCTAAGTCTAAAGGACATCTTTTAGACTTCACCCTACTTGACCTCTCACCAGTATGCACGATTGTCCTTTCCCTTCTTGAATCACTTTCTTTCCTGTGTTGACAATGCACTAATGATGCAAAAGCAATGGTGGGTAAAACTGCTGGTGCTTTAGCATGAATCAAGGCAGCGGCCCTAAACTGTACTACTAGGAATCATACTCCTCCCTGCCAAGCTCTAGCATGGAGAAAAAAAAGCTAGTTTTTCTACAGAATAACCTTCATGAAGCAAAAAATCCCCAAAAAACAAAAAAATGAAAATAATTGACTTAACTAAATCTCAACCCTTTAATCTTTAAAAATTCTACTTAAGGAAATGGGACATGAGCATAAAGCACTTCTGCATACTGAAGAATGATGGCTGTGTAAAGGAAAAATACTTGTACAACTGTTAGAGACCTGAACTAGCCACTTTTTTTCATGCAGCACCATTTTTACTTGAAAAAACTTCAGACAAATTATAGTTATTCAGACTCAGATATCTGGCAAACATTTTCCCAAAAACTAACCAAGTAAGCCTTCCACTTCAAGGAAAACAACTGATGGTATTCATTGCCAATGATAACATTCAAGCTTTCAAGCAAAAATCACAACTTTGGAAAACATGTATTTGCTACCATGAGCTTGACAGTGTCCCAATATTTAAAGACTTTTTTTCTTGGGGTTAACATTGTATTAACAAATGTTAGAGTCCAATATTGTAGAATGACATGTTAACAATAGGAATATCTGTATACCTCAGTAGACCAATATTTTTCACATGAACAGTGCATAAGCCTTCAAACTTAAACATGGGTTTAAAAAAACAAAACAAAACAAAAAAAAACCAAAGTACCAGAGAGACCAATAGACTTCAATGTGACAAGACTACGACAAGCTCATTGATATGACTTCAGAATCCACGTTATAACCAATCCTTAAGAAACCATCACTTGCCCAATTTGGGTATGATATCAAAGCATACCCATAATTATTTAAAAAAAAATCATTACAACATTCTTCCCTTTCCCAACTACATCTATGGAGGATGATTTGTTTTCATATATTTCCATCAAAACAACATAATACAACACATTGAATGCAAAGCAGATATGAAGATCCAGCCAAATCCAAACTCATGATCTCAGTTCCTCAAAACATGGCCCTCTTCCAGTATTCTCTCTCACTGAATGGAATCATCACCTATTGTAACCTGAGTCATCCATGATACCTCCTTTCTCACTCTCACATTCAATCATTCAACAAATTCTATTTTACCTCCTAAATCTAAGTTTACAAGCATCCGTTCTTTCTATCCTCACCACCCATCTGTTCTCCAAAAAGCAGGCAAAGTAATAGTTTTAAAAGACAAGTTTAATCACATCACTCTTTCACAGCACTTCAACGCATTCCCATCACTCTCAACATAAAACCAAATGCATTCACAAGATTCCACCTGATCTTGCCCCTCTCTACCTTCAATACAGCTCTCCAGCAACCTTTCCTTGCCCCAGTCACACTAGCTTTCTCCAAGTTCATCAATCATGCCATGCTTATCCCACTTCAAATCCTTTACACAATGCCTTCATCCCTTTGAATGCCCTTTTAACCCCACCTCCTCATACATCATCCCATAAACTCATACTCATCCTTCATATCTCTAGGAAAAACTACTTCTTCAAAGAAGGCCATTCTGACCACTCCCTATACATCCAGCTCATGTCTCGCTACATGCTGTCAGAGCACCCTGACCTTTTCCTTCATGGTACTTACCACAGTTTTCAACCACAATTTTATTCCTGTGATTTAAAATCTATAATTTAATACCTGTCTATATAGGTATATATAATACTTATAATTCAATATCAGTCTTCCCTGTTAGAGTATTAGTTACCATAAGAGTAGAGTTTGTTATCTGTTCAGGTCATCACCATATTTTTAATACCTAACAATAAAAAGTAGAAAGACAATTTAAAAGATTAACAGCCTTATCACTATTGTAGGTACTTTTTAAACTTTAACTGTAAATATATAATAGGAGATTTTTACCACTGTGTTCAACAACTTTGGAATCCAGACTCAAGGCAGTCTTTCCTTGGGATATCTCTCTCTGGGAGGATACACTGGGAAAATGCTTAATGATGGTTGCCTCTGCAGAGGAGAACTGGTTAGCCAGGAGACAGGAAAGGGAGAGGCTTACATTGTACTGTATGTCCTTTTGTGGCCTCATAATTAAGTAAAATGATTACTTTTAAAATAAGACCCTTCTAGTATCTAAAAAGCACTATCCTTAATAAATCATTTTTCTTGATCTTCCAGGGAGATCTCAGATTCTTCCCAGGAGACATAATTCTTAAATTACATTATCTGAAGATTTAATAGCAGGATCTACAACTGCCTAGGATGTATCTATTTATAACAATATATACAATATTATCTATTTTGATGTGAATGCAAAAGTACTCATTCATAACTTTTTAAATTTAACTCATATTAAATATAACTTATATTAAATTTAACTCAATGACTTATCACAGATGAAAGCAAAAACTAACCCTGAACTTGAATTTTACTTTCTAGAGCATTACTTTGATAAGTTCAGGCATTATTAATAAGAAGAATCACAGCTTCACAGAAAATACATATTTCTTAACTTCAAAAAGACTATCAAAACTGGTATAAAAAAATGGAGAGCCACGTACAATACTAAGTTAAAAGAAAAAAAATTACTTAACTATTAGGTGAAAAGCACTATGCTAGGCATTTCACATGTATTATCATATTTAATCTTCACAAAAACCTTAACTGAAGCCTACCTCATTCCAAAGGCCATTATTTCTACCACACCATCTCCTGACTAAACATACATGTAACTACTAACACAAGCTAATCAGGCAAAAACATATCTGAACATAGAGGAATCTTGTGCTTTACCTGACACAAGGACTATTTGCTACTATCTTATGAAATCAAGTGGGAGATTTTCACCAATGTTTAAATATATATTTCATCCTGCTTTTCCCCTGCCTTATTTGTTGAACGTTTCAAAGAATTTTAAAAGGGTCTTCAGAATGCATCAGTTTCACGAAATAAAGTCTCAAAATAAAATTCAAAATTAGATATTTAATAATAATGACATTAGTGGGTAGCCCACTTTACTCAAAACACTTCTCACAAACATTTTCCTTTAATCCTCACAAGGAGCCTACCAAAAATGAGATTACTGCCATTTTACAGAGGAAGAAAGTAAAGCCCTCAAAGGCTAAATTACATGTAACAAACCAAGAATCTGAACCCAGGCTCATTCTCAACATGCTGCATCTCTGGTTTAAAGAAACTAAAGACAATCTTCCTTGTGACAAGAAAATCTGGCTACAGAATGAAGAAAGCAAACTAAAGCTTAAGAAAGTCATAGATTTAATCAAATGTCTATTTTGAATAGACAAATTACTGGTATGCTACATGAAATAAGGCTAACCATTCCAATTTTAAATACTTTTATATCTACATTTAGTAAATAAAAAATATATATTGCATCTGACTTTAATTTCATCTGTATTATATCAAATATGAATAAAGCCTGGAAGGGAAAATGAAAAGAGTAACAATTATTTTAGGATGGTAGGATTTTACATAAGGATGAGTTTTATATTTTAAGAAGTTTCTTTAAAACTGTGTTAACACTTTTTAACATTACAAATACCTGTACTATGTATCAGTACACAATAGAAGATACAAAATGGTAGCTGATTTGACTGTAAAGTATGACTTACTTTTTAAAATAGCAAAAATAATTCTCAGGTTAATGAAAATGCTCTAATGAAATCTACGAATACTCAAAAATCAATTTCACTTTTCTATGAATTCTGCCAAAGCAAGAGTTATCAGAGGGTCTAAATTATTATGCTCTCAAAGTTTGTCAATAACAATCACTAGTTGAAATAAATGGGTCACTAACAGATCGTGATTTGGAAACTTTGTTCATCAGGATTTTTATCGTAACAGTACTGTTTCAATGGGCTTCTCAACTAAGAACTATTAATTATTCATTTATTAGTTCATCTTCATTAATTATTCATTTAAAATAAAGACAATTAAAACTACTTTGTCAATTTATTGAATATAGCCTTTATTCCCATCCCAAAGAAATTTAGATAATTATACTGAATTTTATGTCAACATCTCAAACATTTTCTACTAATTACCTCAAAAAGGCATTAAAACAGATACAGAAACATCTGCATTTTCATTTACTTATTAATGGAATTCAAAATTGTAAATATAAATATAAAATAAACAGTGAAAACCAAACGTGTTCAGCATTCAGAAGAACAGTTAATCTAACTGGGCAAGTATCACATTAAGAGGGAAAACATGGCATTACATTTCTGCAAATTCTACATAACCTCTGAATAAAACTTTTTAAACTCTCCGAACCTCAAAATAGGTTTCTACTATTCCCAAAAGTATGCTATATTAGTAACATCCAATTTACCTCCAAACTGAAATTCACCAACTAATGATTTGCTTTAACAAAAGTACAGTCATGTGACTTAACACCAATGAAGAAAAAGGGGAGTTGGAAACATGTTCATTATCATCTGTATTTTCATGTCAATTTCCAGCCAATTTCTTGATATAGAAATAGCCAACTTTAAAGAAGATAAGCATTTGTACTTTCCCAGGTCATAATATGTTTTGAAAATGAATTAATCAAGCTCTGGGTTAAAATTAGTATTCCCTACCAATTCCTATTCATTCAACAAACATGTATTTGTGTCACCTCAATTACCAATACTGGAATTAGTTCGCCTACTAATTTTTATTCCTCAGAAAAGTGTACAGGCAAAACTGCAGAGACTTTTTTTTTTTTAGGTTTTATTTATTTTTAGAGGAGGTACTGGGGATTGAACCCAGGACCTTATGCATGCTAAGTATGCGCTCTACCACTTGAGCTATAACCTAACCCCAGCAAAAACTTTTAAAAAGATAGTTTCAAAAGTAACTAAAGAAAATTCTACACAAACTAAAATCAGGAAATGGTTGAAAACCTGTTGTGTAGATGTCACTACAGCAACCCCAAAGGAAGATAATGAAGGGATGTACTTACGTTTCAAAACAACGATCCACGTTGTCAGACATCAAAAGCAGCATGCATAGCTGTTCAAGGGCTATCAGTTGCATGTCCCTTTCATCTCCCTGTCCCATCTGTAGCCATTCCAGCAATGTATCCGGATCCACATCTGCCATGGTTTTTTGTTTTTTTTTTTAAGCCTCTTTGCTTAAATTAAAAGAGTAAAGGCAAAAAGTCCTTTAAATGTCCAGGACTGATCAGCTCGAGTTCAAAAATCTTTCTTTTACATCGGCTAGAACCAAATTTGCGTGATATCCTCCTAGGAATTAGAAAAGACTCGTAAGTATGTTTGGATAGACCGTTTAATGCAGGTTTTCAACTTTTCTTATTCCTTCGGTTTAACTTCATATATAGTTCTAAATAAAAACCAGTTTTGCCCGAGTATAAGCTGATTAGGTTGCTGCTTAACTTGAAACCAGAGCCGTCTTTGTCAAAGATAGTCAAACAAGCTTCAGATCCCACTACTGCTATCACTAACGTCTGTGCCAAAAGGCAAACAAAACCTCACTAAAGGTTCTTTTTTTTTTTCCAGCAAACTTCTTTCCCACTCCTCCACACGAAACTGATCTTCCGATAAGGGTTACTTACATTCAGTATTTTAAGGAGACTAAGCACTATGATCCAAACCTCCTCCAAATTTAGTTTCTAATTCAAAATTACCTCCAATTTCACAAATTCTGCTGACTTCTCAACTGACTTACGGCTATTCTTAAATTGTCCAAATACAAATGATAATTAGATATAAGATGAATAAAGACTTGATTAGGAATTCTGGCAGTTCTGGCAACTGTTCTTAAAAGTTTAAAAAGAAATGCTAAAAGTAAGTGCAGTGGACTACCATATTACGGATCAAAATATAGGCCAATCTACGGCCCTCTTTCCCCATCCCTACAGAATGGGGCAGTTGGTTAAAAACAGCAGCAGCAACAGAGAAGCAGCCCCAATAAGCAAGTCATTACAAAAGCTCGTAAGCGCCCTCACGGGAGAACAGCTTGGGGGCCCACGTAAATCAGCTGCAGGTGTATAAATCCAGCGGCAGGTCCCGGTGGGCACCCAACGGTGGCGACCAGCAGAGATGACCCAACACTCCGGGCCCAGCCGACGCCGCGCACCGCGCTCGGGTTTCTCGGCACCAAACCCGACTAAGTTAGCTACCTGTGTCTAGAAGGAAGGGGAAGTTTTGGAGGAGAAGCGGCAAACCTCTCTGCCCGAGAGGAGGCCGCCGGCCCAGCAGGGCGATAGGTCTTCGGGGAGCGGCGCCCGGAACTCCGAGGCCCGGCGGGATGTCTCTGGCCGGCGGGGCGGCGAACACTTCTCAAGGGCAATAGGGGCCCGCAGTGGGCTCGGGCTCTGGCTGGCCGGGTCCCGCCGCGGGCAGGGCCGGGGGCGGGGAACAAAGGGTCTAAACGGTGAGTCGGCAGCAGCCCCGCCGACCTCACCAGGGGCCGGGGGTCTCGCTCCCAGCCCGCCGCGGAGCATCCCTAATCCCAGAACCAGGCCTGGCCCTTCCCACCGCCCACGGCGCTCCCGACTCCCCTTCCCTCAAGCTCTTACCCGGGCTTGTCGTTCCAAACGACTCCGGTCCAGCTCCAAGCAGGCCGCGGGCACAGCCAGGCCCGGCCGCGGCCCTCGAGTTCCCAGGAAGCCGCAGGCCGCGCAGGTCGAGCCGGGCAGGCGGCACAGGAAAAGCCGCACCTCGTCCCTCCCCTTCCTCCGCGGGGACCTGGTGACAGGGAAGCGATAGTTTCCCCGGACCGGCGGCAGCACGTCCCGTCCCCGGCACGCGGCTCCTCAGGCCCAGCAGCTCAGAAGCCCGCGCGGCGCTGCCGGCGGCGGCGGCGGCGGCGGGGGGAGGCCGCGTCCATCGCGAACCGGGAGGGGGAAGGGAGGAGGGACGGGTGAGAACCAGGCGGGGAAGCTGCGGAGGGCAGCCGTGCGCGGCGGAGGCGGAGCAAACGGGCTCTCCCAGCTGCTATCCCGCCAGCCGCCACGTGGGGCGCTGAGGAGACACCCCCTCCCCCCAACCCGAGACGCGTTGCCGCCGCTACGCGGGCGCTCTGGCCCACTCGGGCCTCTGACTACCTCAGCCTGGTCCCCTGTCGCTTTTCTGTGGTGTCCCCTGCGCATTCACGTTTCGCTGTCAACCCCAGCGCGCTCCCAATACCCCGCGCACACGGGTGCACGCACGCTCAGCGTCTTTTGCACGGTGTGTACAGACTTAGCGTGCTCCTGCTGAAGGCCCCCCGCGCTGCACGTCAAAGCTGAGGCCCGACCTGCCCTCGCCTGGCCTCCCGCCCCGGCCCGGCGAACCCCCTGGCCACCTGTCCTCGCGCACGGAAGTGCGTCGCGGGAGGAAAAGCGCCTCCCTTCGGTCCCGGGAGGCAAACCGCCCCGCAGTTCACGAGAAAGAAAACCTTTCACCACAACCCTAGAAGGTAAATATTATCAAGTATTATTATCTCCATTGTACAGACCAGAGAACTGAGGCTCCAAAATTCGTAAATTCAAGAGCAGTGGCATCCCCAGTAAGCAGCAGCACCACGAGTGTGCTTTGGGCTTTTTCCTGTGGTTTGTGGTCTAAGTATGTCCGTAATAATTCCCTTCAAACGTTTAATGTCACACGCATTGAAAACAAAATATACCTGTTTATGGGACGTACTTGGAGATATTTAGGATGTAATTAATTGAAAATGTGAATATAGCTTTCTTTTTTTTTTATCAATAATGAATCCCTTGGTTTGTGAGAAAAGTAAACCCATGCCCCAGACACCCACTGTACTCTCACTTTCTCACTTTTAAATCTTTTAAACAAAAATGAATATTACATGATAATATTTGAGACGTGTTCCTTTAAGCAATCAGAGGAGCTGCTAAATAAGAAGTAGTATTTTGGAAATTACAGATTTGCACTTCAGATATCTGTAGATAATATCCCACTGTCGCAGGTAAGGGTCCCTAGGTCTCCTGTTATCAATCAGATCAAATTAAGAGAAAACAGTACAGAATTCCACTATCTTGACACAACTATAACACATGAGAATAATTATTTGCGAACTTTGAAAGTGACTTGCAACTGCCAGGAAAATCTTCAAGGAGAAAGTGGCGTTCCTTGTGGACCTTGAAGAATAGTTAGAATGTGAACACTGCAAGGGAGGAGGAATAATACAAGCAAAGTCTGGTATGTTCTGAGACAAAAGAAAGAACCTGTGCCCCAAGCAAAGAACCAGCATTAAGCAATGATAGAGGGAAAAGGTAGGACCTAAAGTAAGCAGAGACTTAAATGTGTGGGATGCAGAATTTAGGCTCAAGTACAAGTTCTGGACTAGAACATTGACTGGAGAAGTTCTAAGAGTCTTAGAAAGATGTACAGGGCAAGAGTGTCAGAATGCCTAAAAGGGGCTACCTAGACAAAGAGATTAACTGGGCGATTGTTAAAATCCTCCAATAGTGGAGGAAGGAAGGGCCTAGTTATTGGCAATAAGAATGAATAAGAAATAAGTCTTTAAAATATTTTTTTAAAAGATATCAGAATTTAAATGATTAACTCCAGTTAGGGTTTTTTTTTTTTTTTTTGATGCTATTAACAGAAAATAGAAAAATTAGAAAAAGAGACTACACTGTACTAAGATTTTAAGGTGTATTTTCCTTTATTCCCTCTATCTATATCACCCACTTCCTACCCCCAAAATTAATGAGTATGTTGTTGTATGCTTTAAAGAAACCTTATCCAAAAATGCTATGAATTTTATTGTGATTTTATTATCATTTTTTAAAATTCAGATATGAGATTTCAGAATAATAACATTAAAAAAAAAAAGGAATAAATCCCTGAAGAAAACAGAAGATCTAGATGAAAGCAACTGACCATACTTAAATATGTGTCCCAAGAAACCAAGGTATATTTACATGTTACAATTTCACTTTGATGTCAGAATCGAAGAATAATGAACATTTGAGAACTACCATGTGCCAGGCACAGTGCAAGGTACAATGAATGAGTCACCACAGACCTCATCTTCAATAAACTAAACTATAAGTCTAGGGGAAAGTAGATGTGACTACCTCTACCGTTTCTGCCTCTATGATTGTACTTATCTCATAATTTTGTCAAGTACACTGGAGACATCATGAAGGGGATGACATCTTGGAAGGCTTCAAAAATAGTGTGTGAACTAGATCTCAGACATTGAATTGGAGCTGATGAGGTAGACCACATGGAAAGGCACAGCGATGTGGAGAGGGCTCCTCTGGGGGGAGCAGAGGGAACAGATTGCCTTTTAGTGTAGGCCCCACTTTCATGAAGGATCTTCAATATATACACAGTCACTGGGATCCATTCACAGGATCAAAAAGGGAAATACTCATCATTCAGATTTAAACTCTTATCCCACTAGTTGGCATGGCAATGAATTACTTTTGAAACAAATATTGTTATCTTATGAATAACACAGTTATATGGCATTACTTTTTTTTTAATGTATCAAAAGCATTGTTAGCTGTCAACATTTCAAACACTCTACAAAAAAAGATGTCTACCTGGGCATTTCTTCAACTTTTAATTGGAAATGGAAGTGCCTCTGTCTTCCCTGAATTTCTGTGAGGCTCTGAGTATGAAAGAATGTGGCCTGTCATTTTGGAAGAGTAGGAAATTAAATTTGGCTGGAACCTAGGGTGGACATAGTGGCTGGAAGAGAGCACTGAGATTAATTGGAAGCAGTTAACTAAGGGCCTTGTACACCATGCTAAGGAGTCCAAACTTTGCGTGAACAGTGCTACTCTCTGGGCGATGAAGAGACTTTGGTTGTTATAAACAAAGAAGTGCTGTGATGTGATGCAGGTTTTAGGATGATTAGCCATCTTAAACTTAAAATGGATTTCTATAAAGCTTTACAGTTTGCAAAAGACTTTAACATATATTATTATTTAATCCTCACATAATAATATTATGTATAAAAATGATCTAACAGCATAGGTATCATTACATAAAAGGAAAGCTCAGGGAAGTTACGTGACTTGCTCAGGGTCTCACAGCTTCTAAGGGACAGGTCTGGTTCTCAAAACCCAGGCCTTCAACTCTTTGGCTCTTAGAGTCTGAAGAAATGTTAAAGATAACTGACTCTATCTTCCCTCATGATGAAAAAAACAATGTAGTAATCTCTGTGCCATCCCTGACTTGTTATCCAACCTCTTCTATGTTACTTCCAGTATTGGGGAATAATTCATGAGGAAATGCATTTTACTTTGATCTACCAGCTCCAGTTATTAAGAAGTGGTATGGTAAAAAAAAGACTAGACACATGAGAGCTGGCAGACCAATGTGTGAGATCCTGTTCCCATTTTACTAGCTGGGTCAACTTGGTTTAATTATTTGGTCCCTCCAAACCCCAGTTTCCTCCTGTGTAATATGGGATAACAACAGCTACATAATCAGATGAGTGTTAGAAGAGTTGAAGGAGATTATGTATGCAAAGAACCTAGGCCAGTAGTTCTCAACCTTAGCTGTCAGTTTTGCAAGAAACTGCCAAACTATCTTCCAAAGTAGCTGTACCATTTCTACATTTCCAGAAACAGTGAATGAGAGTTTCTGTTGCTCAACATTTCTTGTCAGCATTTGGTTTTGGATTTTGCCCATTCTAATAGGTGTATCATATTGTTTTAATTTGCAGTTCCCTAATGACATGTGATGTGGAGCATCTTTTCATATAATTATTTGCTATCTGTATGTCTTCTTTGATGAGGTGCTTGTTCAGATCTGTTGCCCATTTTTTAAGCAGATTGTTCATTTTCTTCTTGTTGAATTTAAGAATTCTTTGTAGATTTTGATAATAGTGTTTATCAGATGTCTTTTGCAAGTATTTTCTCTACGTAGGGAACTTTTAAAATGTCAGATGCTCAGGCCATACCTCAGACCACTTCAGTGAGAATCTCTGAAGGTAGGATCCAGACATCAGGATTTTCGAAGTGCTCGAAGTGACTCTAATGTGTCAAGGCTGAGAACCACTGGCCTACATCAATACAATAGTAATAATATTTAAATATAATTATAATAATACTTATTATTATTGCAGCTAAATTTTATTAGGCATTTATCATGTCCTAACATCTTCTAAATGTATTATAAGTATTAATTCATTATGGATATTGGCTACTTTGACTTACTGTCTGTATGGCCTTGGCCTCTCTGAGTTTTGTTTTTCTAATCTGTAAGACTAAGGTATTAATAGAAACTAACCCCTAGAATAATTATATGAAACAAGATAATGCATGTAAATGCCTACCACGTATTAAACACTCAAAAGTGCCAGCTGTTAATGTTATTGCACTGTTAGTTCTGCTCTCTAGGGTGCTAGGTCTGCTCCTTCTTCCATAGGATAGGTCACCAAACAATTGAAGACAACCGTCATGTTCCCATGTCCCCTCTTCTCCAGGCGAAATAAATCTCGTTCCTTCAATAGCTTTACCCTCCTTGAGCATGTTCCAGTTTCTCCTGACATTCATTAACTGATTCCTAAGCCTAAAACGGTGCTTCAGATTGGTCAGACCAGAACAGAGGAATGCAGTCTTCTGTTGCATTAGTTTGGGAGGGCGGTAGTCACATCACTCTTTTGGCTCACACAGAGTTTGCAGTAAACGAAAGCCCTCACTTCTTTCTTCCTAAACTGCCAAGCCAGCTTTCCTTCAGTCTTTTAATTTAGCAGTTGGTATTTTTGTCCTTAATGTTTAGACTTATTAAATTTCATCTTGTTGGTTCTGTCTCAGTGCCGCATCCTGTGGCAATCTCTTTGAATCCTGATTGAGTAGTGAAATGTATCAACTATCCCTCCAAATTCTTTGTTGGTGGTCAATTAGATAAAGATATTGGACAGAACATGGCCAAAACAAAGGCTCTGGCACATCACAAACCTTTCACCAAGCAGTTATTTATCCATTAACTAACATTCTCTTGGTGCAGTTGTTTAGGTAACTGTGACTTTACTTAACAGTATTGATCACCTGACCCACTTATCTCCTTCTTGGCAACAAGAATTTTAACATATTTTTATTTTAAAAAGTGACAACACTAAGAAAATTAAAACCAAAATTAAGTCTTATAGTACAGAATGGACATATTTGTATCCAAGATTTTAAAGAAAATACTGTCAAATGCCTTTTTGAAATCCACTTACTTCAGCTGTGGCATCCCAATAATAGCATTTGGGGATGTTGGGTAAAGGACATAAATAAGAATTCTTTTTATTTTTTTTTGCAGTTTCTTTTTGTGAGTAAACTTATTTCAAAATTGAAAGCTAAAAAACAAGATAGTAAGTTTAGCTTGAGATGACTAATTCTTAGTAATGCCATCTTCTTGGAATCATTCTTTTCTAGAGATTTCAAAAATGATATATTTAAAAATAAATTCTAGAATTTTGACAATTTTTTACAACATTCACTGTATCCACAATATATCCCTTGGTATTGAAGACAAAAAACAAGTAATAGTTGTAAAGCTTGTGTGCCTTATGTTCCTAGTTAGTTGTTCTTGCTCCAAGGCTAAAAAAAAAATGTTGTTACTCTTAGCATACTCAGGTACATAATAAGTACTTTATAACTTAGTGAAAGGAAAAGCAGGATCTGATTTACAAAAATTCACTGAATATAAAACTTTCAAGAACCTAAGTTCTGTAAAGAATTCTATTTTCTTATCACATATTTTAAAATGTGTATTAGAGGAAAACAGTAATTATATAGAAATATATATTAGAAATTTCTCCTTCTGGATATTTACTATTAAGGAATTATTGTTAATTTTATTGATCTTTGATAATGGTATAATGGTTATATTTCCTAAAAAACAAAAAAGAGTCCTTATCGCTTAGAGAAGCATACTAAAATATTTACAGATGAAATAATATGGTAACTAGGATTTACTGCAAAATAATTTGAGGCGATAGTGGGTAGAGTACAGATGAACCACAATTGGCCATGTATTGAGGATAACTACTGAATTTGGGTAATAAGTACATGGAGGTTCATTATGCCACTATCTGTGCTTTTGTATTTGAAAATCTCATAATAGAAATGTTTTTTTTTAATATATGGGAGGTCTAGGGAGATAAATAAAGCAATACTGACATACAGTATTTTGAGACAATCTTATGGAAATGTTTCTTAATTTTAAATTGTGGCATCATTTAACCTAATGTCTATGGAGAGATTTACTGTAGTTATTTACTTAAATTTTTTAAAACTTAAAATAGTTTAAGTAAGTTCTTTTATGTTTTGTTATATAACAAATTATAGAGGTAACATTCTAGGGGATAGTAAAAGGAACAGGTATTTTAAAAATTAATTTACAAACACAAGTAACTTGTATATTTACTTATGTGTTTAAGAGCTTACTATGTGCAGGCACCCTTTAAGTGCTTTTTAAAATTTTTTAAATTTTTACAGGGGAGGTAATTAGGTTTATTTATTTTTAATGGAGGTACTGGTGATTCAACTGAGGACACCAGGCACACCAAGCAGGCATTCTACCACTGAGCTATATATACCCTGCCTCCCTTAAGTGCTTTATAGTTACTAACTCATTTAATCCTCTTAACAACCCCACAAGAGAGATAATGTTATTGCCTCCGTTTTACAGATGGGGAAGTCAAGGCCTATAGAGGTTAAGTAATCTGTATAAAGTCATACAGCTGGTAAACAACAAAGGTTCTGAATCCAGAAAGCCTGGCTGCAGAAGCTCTGTCTCTTTGGGTTAAATGATCCCCCACTCTCTCCTCCAACACCATGATAAAGAGAAATACACCTTGGGGAATCAAGTCCATAGAAATGGTAGTGTGAGTGCAGAAAAATAAATACAGCAGGATGTTTATTGCAACATTTTTATACTTATTAAATATTGGAAACAGCCCACATGCCCCATCAATAGCAAAGTGAACAAATATGCATAGATTAATTTAATCTGTGCAGATGTTTAAAGGAAGACTGACTTAGAGAAATGACAGATACTTTAAACTAGAATAAAAAGTTGCAGAATCATAAACACATTAAGATCCCATTTTAAAACTCTATATATAGTATGAATAAAAGGAGAAGTTTAAAAGAATATACATCAACAACACTGTAAACTGACTATAACTCAATAAAAAATGTTAAATAAATAAATAAATAAAAGAATATAAATCAAACTGTTAGTTTCCCCTGAAAAGTGGATTAGAATAAAGGGAATAGGGAGAGCACTTCAATTGTTTTATACTTCTTTTCAGTGTTTGATTTTCTCTTACAATCACTTTTGCAAGTAAAAAAATGTTTTTAATGTACAGCAGAAAAATTTTAAAGTCCAAAAGAATAAAAAGAAAAAACAGTAATAATCACCCATTACCTTGAGGCTATTATTATTATTAACATTGCAATAACATTTATATGGCCTTTTTCTAAACATAAATATAAGCATATAAAAGTCATATACATTAGAGATTGTAATCATATTAAATAATATGAAGTTAATATGACCTTAAACAATTCTTAAGCTATTTTCTTGACCTTCTTATATCACCACAGTCCAAATTTCATCTACCCATCACCATCCCAACTCATGTGTTATTTAAGGAGTGTTTTTATCCCTTTCATCAGCTAACTAAAGAAGACTGAGGGCCAGGCTTTGATTAGCTGAGCCAGGAAAACTAGCTGCTTTCCTTCAGCCTTAAAGATTAAACTTCTACTCTCAGAGATCAGTGTGTCTGCCATTGCAGTGAAAGAGGTGAGCAGTTATTGAAGTAAAGCTGCTTAGCAGAAAAATCTATCTAGGTCATTCAAAACTGAAATTATCTTTTACTTCTCTGGAGGTCATTTGCCATAGATTATCTGAATCCTTGTTTATAACACCTAGGAAGGTAAATCAGAATTTAATATGAATTTGGAGCCCAGGTTGTTAGATTTACTAGGTAAGTGCCAATTACTTGATAACACCTGCAGACTGTATATATGTATTATTAATATGGGAATGTGGGTATGCTGAGGTATTCTAGAGATTAAGGCAGGGAGATTCATGACCAAGGAAATGAACCACTAATCTTTCAAGGAAATGTTATCTATACTAGTTTTTCTTTGAAAATCATCATGATTATATGATTTTAAGATTTTTTATTATTCCTTTTCTTTGGGTTTATATTCAGTTTTCTGATGTGTGTGCATCATATATATCATACATACATACATATGTGTATACCTTTTTATGTATAGAGTTTATATATACATACATGTATACATTATTTATGTGTATATATACTTTTAATAATAAATTTATTGAAATATACTTCATATAAAATTCATCCTTTAAAAGAGTACAGTTCAGTCGTTTTTAGTATATTCACAAAGTTGTGCAGCAGTTACCGCTATCAAATTCCAATATATTTTATCACCCTAAAAATGAAATCCTGTATCCATTAGAAGTCGCTCCATGTCCTCTCCAGCTCTCAGTCCCTAGAAACCTAATCTATTTTCTTTCTCTATGAATTTGCCTACTCTGGATATTTTGTATAAATGATATCATACAACATGTGGCCTTTTATATCTGGCTTCTTTCATTCAGCATTATGTGCTCAAGATTCATCCATATTGCAGCGTATATCAGAACTTCATCCCTTTTATGGTTGTATAATATTCCATTGTATGAATATACAGTATTTTCTTTATTCATCAGCTCATGGACATTTGGGTTTCTAGGTTTTGGCTATTATAAATAATGCTCCTTCATGTACAGAATTTTTGGTAGACATACATGTTTTCTGTTCTCTGGGATATATACATAGGAGTGAAACTGTTGAGCCATATACTTTAACTTTTGGAGGCACTTACAAATGTTTTCCAAAGCAGCAGTACCATTTTACATCCCCACCAACAGTATATGAGGGTTCTATATTTGTTATCTGTCTTTATATTTTAAACAGTCCAGAAGCCTTTTTTCTTTGTACCTATCATGCCATAAATTCATAGAGAATGGGTTCCAGTAGCTCAGGCTTCTTTCCATTGGCTTTTACAAAGTGTGCTTCTCTGGGTAGAACGAGCTGGCAAGTTAGTTAAACCCAAGTACCTTTCTCTTTGGGTTCCTTCTTTTACTGATCATTTTCCTTCACATGTTTCAGGAAGCTGTGTTGGCTCTTAGGGTGTTTGATAAACTCGATATGTTCTCTTAGCAAGAACATTAGTTCTCTTAGCAAGAATCTTGCCCATAACTCATTTGTTTACAATTCCAACATTGCTGAGTAATATTGTAGACTTTTAAAATTTTGCCATGGTAATGTTTGTGAGGCATTCTTTTTTGAAGAGTGCCCATTCCCGTCAGGTCTGCAATATTACCTTCTGTACAGGTTTGCATGTACATGAAAGGAGAAACATGTTTTCTTAAAGGCCTAAAGAACATATAACAGGTCCTTCTCCTCTTTCCCCTTTTTGTTGGTCATTTTGGCAAATTACTGGAAGATGGCAGTTCCAGCCAAAAGTGTCTTTTTTGTTATAGCCATCCTAGTAAGTGTGAAGTAGTATCATGTGATTTTGATTTGCATTTCCCTAATAACTAATGATGTTGAGTGTCTTCTATGTGCTTATTGGCTATTCATATGCCTTCTTTAAAGAAATGTCTATCCAAATCCTTTGCATATTTTAAAACTAGGTTATTTGTCTCTTCATTGTTGAGTTGTAAGAGTTCTTTACATATTCTGGATATAAGTCCCTTGTCAGAGATATAATTTGCAAATATTTTCTCTCATCATGTGGGTTGCCTTTTCAATTTCTTGCTGGTGTTTTTTGAAGCGCAGAAATGTTATGTTTTAAATTTTTATGAAGTCCAATTTATCTGTTTTTTCTTTTGTCACAGGTGCTTTCAGAATCTAAGAAATCATTGCCTAATCTCAGATGGTAGAGATTTATGTTTATGTTTTCTTCTAAGAGTTTTATTATTTCTTTTTAAATTTTTTGTTTTTTCCCCTTTTTTAAAATGATTTTCCTTCTAAGAATTTTTTGAGCTCTTTCATTTAAGTTTATGATCCATTTTGAATTAATTTTCGTATACATTGTGATGTAGAAGGCCAAATTCATTCTTCTTTGCATATAATATCCGGTTGTCTCAGCACTGTTTGTTGGAAAGACTGTTCTTTCTCCATAACTTACCTTGGCACCCTTGTTGAAAATCAACTGACCATAAATATGAAGATTTATCCACATCCTCAAGTATGTTTCATTGATCTGAATTTCTATCCTTGGAGAGTATTGCCATTTTAATACTGTTTTCTGATTTATAAACATGAGGTATCTTTTCATTTATTTAATTCTTCTTTAATCTTTCAATGATATTTTATAGTTTTCAGTGTATAAGTTTTGTGCTTATTTTGTTAAGTCATGGAGATGTTTCCATATATACTTGAGAAGATTATGCATTCTGCTTTTGTCAGGTGATTGCCTCTTAGGTCTAGTTGGTTTATAGTATTGTTCAAGTCTTCTTTTTCCTCATTGATCATCTGTTTGATTATTCTAGCCATCATTGAAAGTGGAATTGTGAAGTCTCCAACCATTATTGTTGAATTGTCAATTTCTCCTTTTAGTTTTATTTAAGTTTTATTTATTTATTTATTTATTTATTTATTTAGTTTTTACTTCATGTATTCTAGGGCTCTTTTGTTAGGTGCAGATACATTTATAGTTGTTACATCTTCCTAACAGATTGACCCTTTTATCTTTATAATATATCTTTTGTTGCCTCTATTAACAATTTCTGTCTTAAAATCTATTTTGTCTGAAATTAAAATAGCCACTCCAGCTCTCTTTTGGGTACTGTCTTTGTATTATATATATTTTTCCATTATTTTACTTTCAAGTTATTTGTGTCTTTGAATCCAATTTGCCTTTTAGAGACAGCATATAGTTGAATCATTTTTTATCCATTCTGCAAATTTATGCCTTTTCATTGGAGTGTTTGATCCATTTACAATTAATATAATTATGATGTTTTTACATTTGCCATTTTGTTTTTTGTTTTGTGTCAACTTTCTTCCTCCATTTCTCCATTACTACTTTTGTGTTAAATAGATATTTTCTGGTATACCATTTTGATTCCTTTGTTGTTTCTTTTATTGTATGTTTTTGAGTCCTTTTCTTACTGTTTGTGCTAGGGATTACAGTTAACATCTTGAAAACAATCAAGTTTGGATAAATACCAACTGAATTTCAATAGTATACAAAATTTTTATTCCATATAGCTCTGTTTCCTCTCTTCTCCTTTGTGCTATTATTGACATACCCATTACATCTTTATACATTGTAACCCATCAACTCAGTTTTATAATCCTTGCTCTATGCAGTTGTCTCTAAAATCAGATATGAGAATAAAAGAGTTACAAACAAAAATAACTTTTATACTGTCTTTTACATTTACCTATGTATTTACCTTTATCATTGCTCTGTACATCATATATTGGCTCATTTTAAGCTATTATTAAAATTTTTCAAAGTATTCAGTTTATAGCTTCTATTTCCCTCAGATATTTTCCCTTTTTAATAGTTTTTAATACTGTGATTATCTAAAATAATATGGTTTAATGGAAGGACTGAGTTTTGAATCAAAAGTCTTAGCATCTATTAATGGATTGCTACCCATTGAATAATTTTGTAATCCAGATTAAAACATTTAGTCACGACCTGGGCTTCAATTTCCTTAATTCAGAAATGAAGAGAATAGCATCTGGCAGTACTTGACTGCTGATTTTAAATGTGCCACTCTCCCAAGTATAGGTCCTACCACAGAGGAGAGACATTCTCTTGTAATTCTAGTCTAAGCAGCTAATGTGCAGAAAGAAGGTCAAAACCTTTATAATATTATAGGCTAGTATTCCAATAAGAGAGAGAAAATGACTGAGAATAAATAAAAAATTATGAAAACTACTTCAGATGATCTATTGCTGTTTGTAATATGGTTTGTAAAAAAAAATCCTTCAACTTGCAAATTACTTCATAGGTATATTTCTATGAAGAAAATACAAATAAAATAATGATCTTATGAAGACTCCCAACAATATTGTAAATACCTGTTCTTCAGCTAAATTCATTTAAAAAAATCCAGTCATAGTCCAGTGTAAAGATCAGGAATACTTTAGTCAATCAGCTATTTGAAATGTGTTTGGGAGAAAAATAGGAATATCTGGGTCTTTAGAGCAGATTTAATATGTTGTCTTAGCCTCCTGTTACCCTAGGTGTGAGATCTACTCTTCCTATCAGTTTTTTGTTTTGTTTTTTGGTTTTAGGGAAGAAAATAATCATATTCACCTTGTAAGTGATTTTGAATGAGCCAGAACCAGAATCACCATCATGTAGGGTATGACCCGTAAAATCTATTTTGGCCATTTTCTTTGGCCTCACTAAAAAAACAATAATAACTGTGGTAAAATGAGGTTGAAAATAATTCCTGTATACCCAGGGGTCAAAGGTGAAATTCTTTGTCATAGACATTTAATTTAAGGATTGAATTTTAGCAGTGATACCAGTTATACCTAGAATAAGGTAGTTACTGGTGAGTCATCAAGTAGTAGGTGAGTTTTGGCCCTTGGCTTCTGTTGGAAACAAATCTGAGCTGGAAACACCTTCTACACTCAGATTTTGTTGGTTGATGAGGTTCTGACCATGGTAATTTCTGAATATTAATGAATAGGTCAAAGAAGGAGATTTGGTTAGTGTGTCCTGATATGATTCACACCTATTATGCCAAGGTACTTATTCTAAAGGACTTACTCCATCTCAATCTTGAGGATTGTGGCTAGACTGACTGGAGTGTAATCTTGCTAACCATTGCATAACTTTCCATATGATCCTACCTTATCAGAGGGAAGCTAGCCTTTGCCTTACTCTCTTACACTATTTAAAAACACATTTGTAACCAAATAAAGAAGAAGTAGATTTGCTCTTCTTTCATACTCAAAAGAACCTATAGGTAGATATTCTTGTTTTCTTTAGCTAAAGAACCCCATGGCCTTTCATTAGTAGTCTGGAATCTTATTAGCAAACAAAATTTGCATGTGGCTTTTATATTAGCTTTACTGTTATACTGTGTACATCAGGGAGATAGAATAACTAATCTAGCTTCAGTAAATGTACCAAACTATATGTGCTGCATATTCCCACAGACTTAACGATCTGGGTAAGATAGTATTTATTCTGAGGACAAATCACACCTGAAACTCTTATTCTCCTCTCATTTACATTTTTCCCCTCCAACCTGAGAATGGCTGTAGGGTTTTTTTTAAGAGGCAACTTGTAGTCTCAAGAAACAAAACACAGAACCTTCTTTTCATAGTGATTTCTTCAGTCAAATGCATTCTGTATTGTAACATTGATAAAATTACGATAAAATTTTTAATAATAGGACAATTGCTTTTCCCCATTTGACCTATTTTAGTCACTGAAAAAATATTCCTTCCTCAAACAGACTTACTTATTTCTTCTTGTTAATGGGTTAATAGAAACATATTAAGAATGTTGATTTGTTTACTTGTTCTAGTTCTTAAATTCTACATCTTAGAAATAAGTGTATTTGTAGCTACAACTCACAAGCGTCCAGCTTTTTGTTTCTTTCAGAAATAAAGCAGAAAGTGATTAATATCCTCATCTGCTTCTGATTCTCCCTCATATGTTCTCCCCGGGTTCCCTCTCTCATGTTACACAACATTAGGAAGCCCGGAACATAATGTCAGTGTCTTTCTAAAGGCAGTGGGTGATATTTACACACTTCAGTGGCTGGCACTGACAAGGTGACTGGAGTCAAATGTAAACTATGGCATTTATCATCCCTAGTCAAATATATTGTGCAATGAGTAGCAATGGGCACCATGTGAAAGATTGCTTAATAAGCCGCTCCAGCTTTAGGATTAGTCAGCTTCTTGCTGTGAGGTGTATGTGACCAAGATACCAGAGGTCGTTGGTGATGGAAAGGCAGGCTGGCCAAAAATAGGAACCAAAAAGAGAGGAAACTCAACTTTTGGCAAACAGTCGGAATCTTAGCACAAGGCATGTGATTTCTGAGGTGCAGAAGCTGAGAGGCTACTAAGAAACACCTGAGGGAAAGATGTTGCTTTCTGACTTTTTATTTTTCATGAAAACTTTTCCCTGTATAAAACCTTAGAAGCCAGTGTAATTCTGGTCATGTTAATTTATAGTGGAACCAAAATATGCTTCCTGGGGAAATCTTTTTTTTTCTTTTGTAATAGAAAGTTTAAATATTAAAAACAACATAACTATACTAAGGATAATTAGAAAAAGCAAGGGGGAAAACACTCAAATCCCTTTTGATAAAAATAATAACAATATCATAGTAGCATGCATTCTTATTATTTGAACTATTTTACATGGTTATAATAATACAATTAGAAGATTTTGTCACATGAATTTTTGGTAACTTATCATAAGCTTTTTTTCCCATAGACTATATAACCATATTTAAGATAATTGAATAGTATTTCATTCAGCATATGGTTGAACCAGTGTTCACTTTGCCCATTCCAACAAATAGGCTGCTTCCATTTTATGCTGTTGTTATTGTAAATAACACTAAAATGGCTATACTTAGAAATACAGCTTTTTTCATATAATTTTTAAAATTTATGATGTTTTATATCAAATATAAAATTTATATAAAGCATATATAAACAGCTTAAAGGTTAATAATAAAATGAACAGCTAAGTTTCCACTTCCAATTTTAGAAATAAAACATTGCCTGTAACTTAGAAGCCCAGCTGTGTGCTTCTCTGGTCACATCCTGTTCTCTTTCTCCCCTACAGAAATAATCACTAGCCTAAAAGTTTTTTTGATATACTTTTTTTTTTTTTTTGTATTTTAGATTTCTTCCTTAGGATAGATTCTTTCTAAGAGAATTTAATAATTAATGTGAATGGGGTTACATGTTTATCAGGGCTAGTTTCTGATGTTGGTGGAAAGCATTGGCTTACATTTCTCCTTCAGAAATTATCAGGCTTGGTGGCTGTCAGCGAAAAAAAATGTGACAATGAATACATGTATGTTCATGTATAACTGAAAAGTTGTGTTCTACCCTGGAATTTGACACAACATTGTAAAATGACTATAACTCAATAAAAAAAAGTTAAAAAAAAAAAAAAGGAAAAGAAAAGAAAAGAAAAGAAATTATCAGGCTTGACACACCCCAGTAGGCAGGGCAGACCCACGGACCAAAGAAAACTTTGCCTCATAAGGAGGTACATTCTGTGACAGCTCCCTGCAGTATGAGGATATTATGGGTTATGACTGAGAAACTTTATCATAGAGAGAGATGATTCTGGTTTACCTATAAAAGGGTTGCCCTCCCTCCTCCCAGTCCTTTCTCGATTCCCAATTATTTTGGTTTTAATTTATTATTTGTATGTAATTGTTATTTTAATTATTCATTTAAAGCAGGCAGTTCTTTTTGTTTAGCATATTGGTGTCTGTCTTCTAGAATAAATGCCAGCATAACCGTGTTCAACTTTATCTAACCCCAAGGAATCAGAGTGGTCAGATTTATCTTCTCAGTTTTGAAATGGAGAAACCAAAACAATTTGAAAATAGTTGGCCAGTAGTAGAAACAATAAGGATCATTAGCTTTTAGGTCAATAGTAAAAATCCCAAAGTAGTGTTTCTGATCACCTGCATCAGAATCAGTTAAGATATGTAGTAAATTCAGAGATTCCTGGATCTCATTTGAGACCTACCAAATCATTATCTCTAATGATAATGTCCAGGAATCTGTAGTTTAATAAGCACCTCACATGACTTTTCAGTACCCTAAACTTGAGAAACACTAGAACAGGGGCAGCAACCTAAGAAAAGTGATACAGTAAGTAC